>NC_067116.1:1541133-1762582 GCF_021347895.1 Acanthochromis polyacanthus
AGGAAGCTCTTTATTGATTTAAATTTTCAGTGAACTTTCTAAGAGATGCTGCTGAGCCTGGAAACTCCCTGCACTTTGAACTTAACACAAAGACAGTGAAAGATAAAATAACATTTCAGTTCTATTGACATTTTGAAAAACTTTATTTACTGTAGAAAACTTTGGGGAGCTGTTTATTTGTTGAATTTTTCATTGAACTTTCTGAGACATGCTGCTGAGCCTGGGAGCTCCCTGCACTTTGTTAGGATTTTGAAACCAAGATGTCTGTTGTCTAAGATAAAAAACAACCTTTAACGTGTTGCAAATGTAAAAAGCTGTTTAATAAACATGCGCTTAAAGGCATTTAAACCAAGTTAAGTGTTGGAGTTTGTATTAATCAAAGTTTTGACGCCAATATTTTCACTTTTACTGCAAATGAATATGGGCTCCAAATATCAGTTATCGGCCTCCTTGATGACTAATAATCGGTATCGGCCCTGAAAAAACCATATGGGTCTGTCTGTAGTCTGAACACATTGCTCTGTGAAGTGGAAACAATCCTTAATAATCACCAGATCACCACCACGTCCTCTGACCCTTTGATTTAGACGTCATGGGGGCAGAACTGGTGGACACTAGCGAGGATTCAAAAGGACTTTATTAAACAAAGCAGGAACTAAATCAATACAGAAATGTTCAAACTGGACTGAGGAGAAAATAAACCAAACTCATTCCAGAAACAAACAAAACTGCTGCGACTGCAAAAACAAACAACTAAGTTCAAAAGAGGAAACATAGAAAAAAACAACCTGAAACTGGATAAACTGAACAAAGAAACTGATGAAACAGGAGGAAGTGAACTAACAGGACAAGACAAAGTGTCCAGAACAGTCTGATGCAGCTCTGAGGAACAAACAAGTCCAACATCAGAACAGACCAGAGATCAGTTCAAAGGCTGCTCAACAAAACTATTCATTCCAAGGGCAGGATGGTAGGCAGGGGGGGGCTGGTCGGTATATAGAGATAAATATTTAACATCTCTAATATATATGTAAATATTGATCTGTGTGTTTGTTAACATTACAGGTGATGCAGATGTTTGTAATCTTTAATATCGTGGCCGTTAGCGGCTAAAATGTTTCTTCTAACCACAGTTTATTCAGAACCTTCTCTTCAAAATATTTATGAATTTAAAACACAAAAACTGCTTCTCTCATGTTTTAATGTGATTTTTGTTGGTAGAAGAGGTCGACACACTGAGAAAAAACATGAAATCCTGCTCTTTTATTCTATTCCTGTTCAAACTAAGAATCATTTCACTCATTTTCAGAACATGTGATTTAATTCTTGTTGCTGAGACTCCAGCAGGAGGCGCCGTTCCTTCAGTCCACCAAGCACCAGAAATCTGTAAAAAACTGATTATTGATCAGAACTAAACGCTGCAGATTAGTTTTGTGTTTAGTTTTCAGACTGATTCAGCTTTTACATTCATATTTCTGTAGTTCTGCAGCTTCTTTTGTCCTGTTTTTAGAGAGAAAGTCTAAAATATGTGGAAGAATTTAGATTTCCTGTTGGATAAAAAGAGAGATTTAATAATAATGTAGGTTTGTCCTC
Organism: Acanthochromis polyacanthus; assembly: GCF_021347895.1. Classification (NCBI taxonomy): domain Eukaryota; kingdom Metazoa; phylum Chordata; class Actinopteri; family Pomacentridae; genus Acanthochromis; species Acanthochromis polyacanthus. The sequence goes on from NC_067116.1 coordinate 1,542,727, forward strand.
ATTGCTTCAAGACTAAAGTGCAGAAAAGAAACTAGAATGTCTGAATAGAAAGAATATTCAGATGAAAACACGTCGTGTTAACTGGATGTTTGTGTGATTTCTGTTTGCTTTGTGAAGGTTTTAAAACTCTGTGAGCTAAATAATCATCAGATGTTTTTACAGGAAAAGATTTTAAATGTCTGTTTGTTCTAAAAAGAAAAAAGGAACAAATGAATACAATAACAATATTAGATTATAAAACAGAGTTTGCACAGTTGTTTATACACAAAAACCTGATTTTCTCTGGACAATAATGTGTGAAAGTCTGTCAGCAGTTTGTAGATTCACTGCTTCCTCTCTCATTTCACACTTTGTGCAGCTCAAATGCTTTTAGTTCAAGTGAGCGTCAGAGGAACACCACATCCTGATTTTCACTCTCAACATTTGACTGGAAAAAGACGCAAACACCACATTTGGCTCCTGGAAGAATCACAACTTCATCTTTGAAGAGGAAGAAGATTAGATTTAATCCATGAATGTGAAAACATGTTTGTGAGGGACAGAGTCATGGAGAGACTCAACTATCTGTTCAACACTGTTTCTCTGACAGGAGGAGACTCTGGAGACTGAACTCAGCACAGAAACACTGAGGAACCAGGATAGAACCTGTAGAACCCAAATCCAGGATAGAGAGGTTGAGTGAATGTGGTGTTGAAGGTGTGGAGGAGGATCAGAGAGTCAGAGGAGACTCTGTAGAAGGACAGAGTTCCAGCAGGAACGTCCACATAAACTGAAACTCTGTGAGAGACTGAGGAGGAACTGATGGGTGTTTTACTGTTGTTGTGTCTGACAGAGTAACCACCACCAGAGCAGAACAGACTCCAGGACTGATCATTAGATCCAAACCAACATTCATCACTGACTCCTTTCCTTCTGATTTCTCTGTAACTCACTGATATATAAACCTTTCCTCTCCACTCCACCTCCCAGTAACAGCGACCAGTCAGACCAGTTCTACACAGCAGCTGAGGACAGTAGTGAAACCTGTCTGGATGATCAGGATACGACTGAACCTCCTCCACAAATGTCACCTTCCTGTTATTTTCAGACAGTTTGAGTTCTCTGTTTACTGTGTTTGTGTCGACTGTGAGTTGACAGGAATCTGATGGAGAGAACAAACACAACACAGCTGCAGTTATTGATGGATCATGTGATCAGTATTAAAGCTTTGATGATGACCTCAGAGATGTGACACTTTGAAGATGCTTGAATGTGCTGCTTTGTTTCCATCAATCCATTCAAACACACTTACACTTCCTCAGACCTGGTGTCAACCATCGGACTCCAGCAGGCGTCACCCTGAAAGGAGGAGGACGGTCAGAGCAGCAGAGACTCTTTCAGCAGCACACATGGACGTTACATGGCTCTCACACTGTTCCACTGATAAAGGACCAGTCCAACATGGAGACACAGACACCTGAATGCAGCATCTCTAAAGTCCTGTCCTGTGCTCGTCACGTTCCAGCTCAGTTTACACTCATTATTCAGCTTTACTCATTGATGTTTCCTGGAGCTAGGCTAAAAGGTTCCCTGTCTGTCATGTCCATGTGCTAAGCTACGCTAACAGTTTCCTCTTCCCTTCAGTCATGGTGTGTAGCTGAGCTAACAGTGTTCTTCTGCTTCCACTCTTTGTGTTAAGGTAGGCTAAAAGGTTCCTGAGAGTGTCTGTCTGTCTGTACCTGAGAGTTTCCAGTCTACAGTGTGGATCCTCCACTTTAGCTCTCAGCATCTTCTCTCCTGAGTCTCCTGGATGGTTGTAGCTCAGGTCCAGCTCTCTCAGATTTGAGGTCTTGAAGCTCAGAGCTGAGGCCAGAGAAGCACAGCCTTCCTCTGTGACCAGACAGCCTGACAGCCTGCACACACAAAACAACACAAACCTGATGGACAACACTTGGCTGGATGTTTCTCACTCTTTGTTTTCTTCTTTGTCTTTCAGATACATTTTGGTGCAGATTTGATGCATCTGAAGCAAATAAAGAATCAATCTTTCATTTTCTTTCACTTTCAAAGTGTGAGTCCTGACCTGAGAGCTTCCAGTTTACAGTGTGGACTCTCCAGTCCAGCAGAAAGACTCTCCACTCCTGAATCCTGCAGGTTGTTGTTAGTCAGGTCCAGCTCTGTCACACTGGAGGACTGGGAGCTGAGGACTGAGGACAGAGCTCCACAGCTTCTCTCTGACAGATTACAGCCACTCAGTCTGAAGAGACAAAAAGCAGATTTTACCAATGAAACAGCAGCAAAATGAAAAAGTATCTTCAGTCTCCAACTACTTACAGAACTTTCTTGGAGGCTTTGACCACTGGCAGCAGCCTCAGAAGAACCTCCTCTGAAGCAGAGTATTTCTTCAGGTCAAACACGTCCAGATGTTCTCCTGATGACAGTAAGATGAAGCCCAGAGCTGACCACTGAGCAGGAGACAGTTTATCTGTGGACAGACGTCCTGATCTCAGGGACTGTTGGATCTCCTCCACCAGAGAAACATCCTTCAGTTCATTCAGACAGTGGAACAGATTGATGCTTCTCTCTGCAGACACGTTCTCACTGATCTTCTTCTTGATGTACTTCACTGTTTTCTGATTGGTCTGTGAGAGACTTCCTGTCTGTGTCAGCAGGCCTCGTAGGAGATTCTGATTGGTCGGCAGTGACAGACCCAGGAGGAAGCGCAGGAACAAGTCCAGGTGTCCGTTTGGACTCTGCAAGGCCTCGTCCACAGCTCTCTGGTAGAAAAGTGTTGGATCTATCTTCTGTCTGAACAGTTTAGACCAACGAGACGTTGTTTGTTGTTGTTTTTCCAGCAGGTTGATTCCAGACTTGATGAAGGTCTGATGGACATGAAGAGCAGCCAGAAACTCCTGAACACTCAGATGGACGAAGCAGAACACCTTGTCCTGGTACAGTCCTCTCTCCTCTTTAAAGATCTGTGTGAACACTCCTGAGTACTTTGAGGCTGCTCTCATATCGATGCCACACTCTGTCAGGTCAGACTCATAGAAGATCAGGTTTCCTTTCTGCAGCTGCTCAAAAGCCAGTTTTCCCAGAGACTCAATCATCCTCCTGCTGTCTGGACTCCAGTGTGGATCTGTCTCAGCTCCTCCATCATACTTGACCTTCTTGACTTTGGTCTGAACCACCAGGTGGTGGATGAACATCTCAGTCAGGGTTCTGGGCAGATCTCCTCCCTCTCTGCTTCTCAGCAGCTCCTCCAGAACTGTAGCAGTGATCCAGCAGAACACTGGGATGTGACACATGATGTGGAGGCTTCGTGATGTCTTCATGTGGGAGATGATGCTTCTGGCCTGCTCCTCATCTCTGGATCTCTTCCTGAAGTACTCCTCCTTCTGTGGGTCGGTGAACCCTCTGACCTCCGTCACCATGTCCACACAGTCAGGAGGGATCTGATTGGCTGCTGCAGGTCGTGTGGTTATCCAGAGGCGAGCAGAGGGAAGCAGATTCCCCCTGATCAGGTTTGTCAGCAGCACATCCACTGAGGTGGACTCTGTAACATCAGTCAGGACCTCATTGTTGTGGAAGTCCAGAGGAAGGCGACACTCATCCAGACCGTCAAAGATCAACACAACCTGGAAGTCTTCAAAGCTGCACATTCCTGCTGCTTTGGTTTCACTGAAGAAGTGATGAACAAGTTCCACCAAGCTGAACTTTCTCTCTTTCAGCACATTCAACTCTCTGAAAGTCAATGGAAACATGAAGTGGATGTCCTGGTTGCTTTTGTCTTCAGCCCAGTCCAGAGTCAACTTCTGTGTTAACACTGTTTTCCCGATGCCAGCCACTCCCTGTGTCATCACTGTTCTGATTGGTCCATCTCTTCCAGGTGAGCCTTTAAGGATGTCTTCTGGTCTGATGCTTGTTTCTGCTCTGTCTGCTTTCCTGGATGCTGCTTCAATCTGTCTGACCTCATGTTCATCATTGACCTCTGCAGTCCCTCCCTCTGTGATGTACAGCTCTGTGTAGATCTCATTCAGGAGGGTCTTCTGTCCTGCTTTAGCGATGCCCTCAAACACTCTCTGGAACTTCTTCTTCAGAGAACATTTAAGTTTACGTCCACAAACTGGAGCAACAAGTTCTGAATGAAAACACAAGAAAGAAAGAGTGAAGTAGAAGTAACCTGGATATTAAAGCACCAAAGTAGCAATAAAGTGAAGGTGACAGTTTGTCCCCTAAAGACTGATTGTGTGAAGATATTCAGAGACTTTAGCAAATGTTCTGTTGATCAGCAGCTTCAGTCTTTACACAAATCCTCTTACTGCTCTGCAGACAGTCAGCCAGCTTCTCCTGCTTCATCCTCCTCAGGAACAACACTGTGATCTGCTCAAACATCTCTCTGCTGCTCCTCTCATCTTCATCATCACCCTCCAACTCCTCCTCATCCTCCCTCTGACTCTCTGAGCATTCTGGGTAATCTGGACTCACAACCTTCTGCATCTTCTTCAGCTCCTTCTTCACAAAAGTCACCATGTTGTCCTCCAGCAGCTGGAACAGAGAAATGTGTCAATGAGTCCATCAGAGTCAAATCATGGAGCCAAACATCAGATCCATGTTGGACACACTGACAGTCCACTGGTCTACAAAGAGCAGCATGGAGACGCCTGAACACAACAGATGGAGAACAACTTGTTGTCCATGAACTCACCATGAATATGGAGTCCAGGTGATGGTGCTGGACAGACTGAGCTCTGGGAACCTCTGAGTTCTGCTGCTCCACTCTGTGGATCAACATCAACAGTTAACTCTCACTTTATCACACAGAGACAAACACCAGCTGAAGGTCCATGATGTTCATTAGAGATTCCAACATTAGTCTGTTTACCACTGCAGGAACTTTCTGTTCATTTTGACTCATCATGAATCTTTGTTTTGACCACAGGAACCGTCCCTGTAGAACCTCATATTGAACAACACTTCCTTCATGTGTTTCCTCTAACCATAGTTGGTACTGTGCACACATTCTTCCTTGGTCCAGAACTTTCCAGTGTTGACTCATCCTTAGTTCCTCTTTTTTGTAAGTGCGCAGTTTAAAATCAACTTCTCCTTTTCATACACAGTACTTACAACTTATAATCGTTCTTTTAATCATCATCTCCTATAATCATACAATTCCTATTTCAAACATTTCAATCTACTCTATGAAAATCATTACTTCAAAATACATATTAACCTATGAAAATAATTCTTTTACTCAAGCATAAGCACAGTCATGTGGTTAACTTATGTAGTTTCCTTCTTAGATCTTTGTTGGTCTGCTTCAAAAACCTTCATTGGCCTTCAAGGAGTGGTTGCTTCTGGGAACTCAAACTGTATTCCACTTAGCACCTCTCCATTGTTGTCCAGCATCAGTCGTCTCCATCAACAATGTAAAATTCAGTCTATAGGCTAACATAAAGGCTACTATATACACCGACATGTACACACGTGGACAAATATGTTGGTACTCCTCAGTTAATGAAAGAAAAACCCACAATGGTCACAGAAATATCTTGAATTTGACAAAAGTAATAACAAATAAAATTCAATGAAAATTAACCAGTAAAAATCAGTCATTGCTTTTGAACCGTGGTTTAATAGAATTATTTTAAAAAATATATACTAATGAAACGGGCCTGAACAAAAATGATGGTACCCCTAGAAAAGACTGAAAATAATATGACCATAGGGATATGTTCAATCAAGGTGTGTCCTCTAATTAGCATCACAGGTGTCTACAAACTTGTAATCAGTCAGTCGGCCTATTTATAGGTTACAGTAGTCACTGTGCTGTTTGGTGACATGGTGTGTACCACACTAAACATGGACCAGAGGAAGCCAAGGAGAGTGTTGTCTCAGGAGATTAGAAAGAAAATTTTAGACAAGCCTGTTAAAGGTAAAGGCTGTAAGAGCATCTCCAAGCAGCTTGATGATCCTGTGACTACAGCTGCACATATTATTCAGAAATTTAAGATCCATGAGACTGTAGACACCTCTCTGGACGTGGCTGCAGGATGAAGATTGATGACAAATGGAAAAGATGGAGAATAGGAATGGTAAGAAAAGAGCCCAGAACAACCTCTGAAGACATTAAAGGTGAACTCCAAGGTCAAGGTACATCAGTGTTAGATCTACCATCCGTCGTTTGAGCCAAAGTGGACTTCATGGGAGTCGACCAAGGAGGACACCATTGTTGTGTAGGGGTACTACGTTACGATTTATAGCTCTCGTTATCAATAATTGGGGCACCACCCTAGATTCCTAGGGAAATAATAAATTTTAATCAAAGCGACCGGCTCTCCAATGAGGCAATGAAGCCTTCAAAACTGCTTCACCACTTGGAGACCAAGCAGCCTGCATCAAAAGACAAGACTTTGGAGTATTTTATAAGAAAAAAATGTAAACAAGAAGGACAGAAACAATCCATCAGAGGTCTCTGATAGATTCTGATAGATAAAGAGAAAGATCACCAGGAAGGACAATTCCCTTGAAATTCTTTTCGAAACCATGGTGTCAGGATCTCTGCTCCTCCTTTCCCTCTCTAACCTTCAGCAGCACCTGAACAGAGTCTGGTTCTCCTGCCTCCAATCAACTCTCCTCTCAGTCAAACTCCGGCTCAGACTTCACTCTCTGTCAGACCGTCAGTCTTGACACATCCCTCCACTGGTTTCCCTGCATTGACCTCATTCATTCCTAATTCAGTGTGTTCCTGTGTTTCTGGTTAGTGTTGTCCTGTAGTCTTGTTCTGCTTGGTTTTGTTCAGTTTTAGTCTTTGTTTGCAGTTCAGCTGTTATGTCTCCAGTCGTAGTTTTCTGTATTTTGTTTTTCCTTTGCCTCCTTTTCAGTTTCATGTTTTGGTGATCAGTTCCTGTTAACTTAGTGTTTAGTTTGGTTTTGCTTAGCTTCTTGTTCTCTGTAACTCACTGCCCTGGCTTATTTGGTTTTCCTGATTGCATAGAGCTGTCCACCTGGTTATTTTCACATCCTGTAAATAAACTTCTGCTTCACTTAGTCTCTGGTTTTCTCGTCCTCACTGGTCGATTCTCCCTCACCAAGAGACACATGGAGGTCATAGCAGAGTTTCAGAGGGATTTAATGTTGGAATATATTTGGAACAATGACAGAACATTTTACACAAGTTTCTCTTTTAGTGTCTTTGAAGAAGATGGAAGTTAAACATTAATGTTACACTAAAGCTGTAATCAGTGATGAGGCCTTCATGCTCCTCAAGGAGGGATGATAGTTCCAGAACTTTGCTTTTTCGCCTCCATCACTCACTGATGGAACAAGTAAGTTTGTCTGAACTTTGTGGTTCAGAACATGATGTATTGTCTGTTTTATATCACTTCATGTGGTGATAGAAAATATTGTGTTGCTGAGCCTCATGTGTAGAACACAGCATGTAAACTTCATTTAAATAGTTCTATTTGTCTCTTAACTAGCTGTCTCAGAGAGAATCACCCAGAAAATTGTTCACATGACCATCATCGATTTTGTTCTAAACTTCCCCAAATGTTCAGTTGACCAAAAAAATAGATTCTATGCAAAAAAGAGTGTTGTGTTTTGGTTATTCTTTGACTTTTGTCACTTTGAAAATTGAGCCTTCTGAAGTCAGTTCAGGCTGTTCAACATTGAAATAATAGGGAAAATCAAAATCTCTCATGGGGACGCTTCCTATTTCTTAGAACTAAGCTGAAATTACCGCTAAGACAGTTTGAAGTTGCCTTCTGCTAATTTTACCCAAGGATATGGCGTAAAATATACCAAAAATTGATATTTTTTTCAGACAGATTTGGATGTGCGTAGCGTCGCCATTTCTCACCAGAGGGCGACAGCTGCAAGGAGAGAACGAGCACAAGATAGAAAACTGAATGCTATATAAATACATTTATTTATTTTTAAAATTGCACGTTTTTAGAACCAAACATAAAATACGAACAACTTCCTGTCTCCCATGGAGGTGACGTGTTTCCTGTCACCCGTGGAGGTTGGAGGTCTGCAGCCAGGTACTCTTGGCTGCAAGTCATAATTCATAACATGTGGTGCGAAATATCTGCTATGCTTGGGCAGAAAATTGTGATAAAGTCTTTAATCGTAAAAATATATACTCTCTTGATAGCAGTAAATAAGCATGGGGGAAAAAATTATTGTTTGCTATTTTGGTGCGGCCCTGTTCCTTCAGCTGCAGACAGACCTCAAGATCAGCTGTCAACTGTCAACGAATTTGCAGACAACTCCTAATCGTTTTTTTTTTGGTGAAGATCATAAGATGGCCTGTATTTTTGAAGGGGTTTATGGGAAAGACTGTGGTGGGCATACAGTTTCTCTTTCTTCTTGTGATGCTGACACCTCAGGACACCTGTTCACTTTGAAGATCTCCGATGCAGAACTGACTGAGTGCGATCTGATAATCAGCAGAGGTCGGGCTTTGCTGGGTCAGGAGATTGACAAGAACAACTCTATTTGTGCTGTGCATCGAGAAGAGCTGGGCAGCAGGTAAGGACTTCTGAATGAAAGCAGTGTCAGAACTATTGTGAAAGTAACGTTTTGATGCACAAAATGTGACAAATATTTGAAATAAAGCAAAAGACCAGACTTGGTCAGAAACTGGTCAGTGGAGTAATTATTTCTGTACACCACACCAATTTCTTTTCCTTTTCTTTCTTTCTTTTTTTTTTTTTGTAAATCATATTGTAAAACACATTGCATGATATTGATAATATTTCAATATGTACAGTGTATAGAAACTTTTCCTGTGTTCCATGAATTACCAGAAGGTATCAAGTGGATTGAAAATTTTAAGAATTTATGAGGATTTTGAAAATGATAGCCTAGACCATACACTTCTTCTCTTCATAATTCAGAGTTTTACATATTTTTTCTTTTTATTGCAGGTGGAGACGTTTCACAAGGACTTGTCAGTATCCTACCCACTCTGGTTCAGGCAAAGGCACTCGTCACATTTATCACAAAATGTACCTTGAGTTATTGGAAATGAACTCAACCCAAAGATAGATATTGACAAAATTTGATAAATATAAGCTTTTCATTGGAATTTATTCAAACTAGGCTGTTTCATTGGAATATCATTGACTTCAAAACTCAAGTTTTCAAACATATGTGCCATGAAAATATTAAATTTAGAAAATCAAAAAAATTTCTCTGTCCCAACATCCTTGGGTAAATATCCTTTTTCTGTGAACAATATCAGTACTGTTAGTGGTTTGAACTGAGATATTTGAAATAAAGGTGACCACATCGGAAATATATTGTCTCATATTTGTTGCTATTTTCCATGATTTGCAATGTTGGGAGATTTCATATTTTTGGCATGGTGCCAAATATTCCAGGAAGTAGTAATATATCCAAGCAAACTTTACCTTTTTTCAGTCGGGGAGGGACTAAATTTCCACAATATTGCCAGATATCATGCTTGCAAATACAACATACAGCTTTTCTAGGAGTTGGAAAAAGTACAGTTTTTGCCCCAGAAAGCATGTTTTTTTTTTTTTTTTTTGCTGATCTCAGCTCAAAATCACCCTATCTTCTAAAGTCTGTAAAAGAAAATATAAAAGAGATATGACATCTCTGATTGCAGCTATGATGGATTAGGGGTTGGACCTCTGCATGTGCCAAATTATAAAAAAAATCTGAGTTGGTCATGTGTACAGCCCTGCATGATTCTCTCTGAGACAGCCAGTTAAGGCTGACTTACTGTGTCCAGTAGGTGGCGCTGTGACTATAAATGTCCCCAGGAGACCATGGCCCTATACAGGCAATGGGAAAGTGTATTGAACAGATAAATGAGTGGCCGTGTCAAAACTTTCTTCAGTTAAATAAAGACAGAACTGAGGTAATGGTTTTTGGAGCCAAGGAAGAGCGATTAAAGGTGAGCCTAGAGCTTCAGTCTTTACAGTTAAAAACTGCAGACCAGGCCAGAAATCTGGGTGTAGTGATGGACTCAGAACTCAGTTTTGGAAAACACATTAAAGCAGTTACAAAGTCGGCTTACTATCACTTAAAAAATATCTCAAGAATTAAAGGGCTGATGTCTGAGCAGGACCTAGAAAAGCTCGTCCATGCATTTATTTTCAGTCGGCTTGATTACTGTAACAGTATCTTTACAGGTCTACCTAAAAAAACACTCAAACAACTGCAGCAGATTCAAAACTCTGCTGCCTGAGTCCTCACTAAAACCAAGAAAATAGATCATATCACTCCAGTTTTAAAGTCTTTACACTGGCTTCCTGTCACTCAGAGGGTAGATTTTAAAGTCCTGCTGCTGGTCTACAAAGCTTTAAATGGTCTAGGACCAAAATACATCAGAGAACTTCTGACTCAGTATGAACCACCCAGACCACTCAGGTCATCTGGATCAGGTCTTCTAGTTGTTCCTAGAGTAAAAACCAAACATGGAGAAGCTGCATTCAGCTTCTATGTCCCACATATATGGAACAAACTCCCAGAAAACTGTAGATCAGCTGAAACTCTCAGCACATTTAAATCTATTCTGAAGATGTACCTGTTCTCAGCTGCTTTTGATTAAAGTATTTTAAATCATTTTAAACCTTATTTTATGACAGTTATTTTAACAGTTATTTTAACTCTTATTTTATGACAGTTATTTTAAACAGTCCTTGTTTTCTGACTTCTGTTTTTGATCTCTTTACTGTTCTGACTTTTTTTTAATGATTTCATAAATGTCATAAATGCCTTGCCTTGCCTATAACTCAATGCAGAGATTTAGATGTCCTTCACTAAAGTCACAATTCTGTTACTTTTGCATCAAAGAGCTCTTGAGACGACACCGACCACATGTGAAGTTGTTCTGATGAGTTCTTTATATTGAGGTAAAAAAATCTGAACTTTAACTATAGGAGGCGCTATGGAGCCACGCTGCCACACAGACACCAAAGAACCATAAAAAATAAAGAGTTCCACCACTGAAGGAGATTTAAAGCAGCAGAACAACAGCAATAACATTCATATTAATTAATATTAGCAACATATATGAGAGGACATTAAGCTCTGATTACATGAGATGAAAACTAATCTGGATTCAAGAAAACATCTGACAGCGGACTTCTGGAAGATCAGTAAAGAGATCATTTAAAAGTTCATGTTCTGAACATCTTACCCCTCTGCAGCAGGACCTTGTTCTCCTTTCAAATCAGGAGGTTTATCCTTAGACCAGTCACTCTTTAAGGACACACAGCTGGATGAAGGTCCAGGTCCAGAGGACTCTGGTCTCTGATGGATTCTGGTCGATAAAGAAGAAACTCACCAGTAAGAGAATTTCATTTTAAATTCTTTCAGACATGAACCTTGTAGCAGAGTTTCAGAGTGATTTAATGACGGAACGTATTTGGAACAATGACAGAACATTTGACACAACATTCAGTAGTTTGATTTCACAGCTTACTTCTCTGCAGCAGGAGGTTGATCATCTTTAAATTCAATTAAGCGACCCATCGACCGGTCGCTCTTTAAGGACACACAGCTGGATGCAGGTCCAGGTCCAGGTCCAGGTCCAGGTCCAGGTCCAGGTCCAGGTGGATTCCTGTCAATAATGATGCAGCAGTGATGTGATGCTGAGCTCTGACATGCAGCAGAGTCCTGGACAGTTAGAGATGGTGGTCTCACCTCTGAGCTTTGCTCTGGTTCTCCTGTTCCCCACACAGAGAGCTTTTAGAGGGAGGGACTCCCTCCTCTCTGTCCTCACACTCATCCATGATGCTCAACTCACAGCAGCTCACACACACTTTCTACCTTCACCTGCACAGGAAACAAACATCATTCATCCACTCAGATCCTCCTGGAGAAGATCAGCTGCTGCACTTCTACTATCAGTCCAGCAGATGGAGTCATGGAGCTGCAGAGACTCACAGAGAAACCCAAAGTAAAAAAGACACGATGCAGTTTGTATTGTGAAGAAACAAAGAAACATCAGCAGCTGATCAAACTGGCTGAAGTCAATCAATGATCTAATAGAAATACTGACTGATTGCAGTGAATCAATAACCTGATAATCATATTGATGGATGTTTAAACAGCAGTGATCCAGAGTTTGTGCTAAAATAAGAAGTGAACATGTAGAAACATGACAGAGCAGAAACAAACAGCAACATTACTGAAGTTAAAGCAGCAAACAAAGCAAACTTACACTTTATTCAAAGCGCTGAAGAAGAAGAAGAAAGTTTCCTGTCCACTCCTGAACACTCAGACATGATCTGTTCCCAGAAACCAGTCAGGACTTCACCAATGAGGAAGCAGCAGGCAGAGTTCTGCAGTGAGAGCACATTTTACAGACTGATTTTGTTGCTTCCTGTTTCACATGTTGGATTTTTGGATGAATAATAAGATTCTCAGAGGGTGGAGCTGGAGAGCAGTGATTGGTCAGAGTGACTGAGAACCAGCTGTATGTCTAACCACAGACTGCTGGACTTCTCAAACCACCACATCCTACATGTCAGTTACATGTTTCCACTTTGTTGAAAATTACCAAATGGTTTCCTGTCTGCTGGATAGCTTTGAGCTCAGTGACAGACACACTTCTGAGAATTTAGCAGAGGAGCTGCTCAAAGTGGTAAAAGACTGGGATGTGGAAAACAAACTGGTTTGCTGTGTTAGTGACAATGCAACTAACACAAATAAAGCATTTAAAACCCTGAAATAGACCCAGCACCCATGTCTTGTACACAATTAGCCAGTTTGTAAGAGATGCTCTGAAGCTGATGAAGCCCACTGTGGACAAAGTAAAGGTGATAGTGGAATTATTCCACAGGAGAACAACAGCCACAGAGAAGCTCAAATCTACCCAACGACAGATGACATGGATGAGATGAAGCTGAAACACGAGTGTGTTTCCAGCTGGAACTCCACCTTCCAAATGCTCCAACAGATTGTGGACTCCAAGGATGCAGTCATCTCCATCCTGACTGTTATCAAAGCACCTGTTGATCCTCTGAGTCCAGAGGAATGGGAGGTTCTGCAGGAGGCCATGAGAGCAGGTCACTGTGGAGATCAGTGCAGACAGGTACAGTGTACAAATATTACCATGTTTTTATTGTTATTGTTGTTGTTTTTCGGTTATTATCATGTTTAATAGTTCTTGTTGTTGCATTATTAGTCTGAAGACATGACCAGAAATATAATCATAGACAAAGAAAAGCATTTTAACTCTTATTTTTTCCTCTTTTTCAGCTGTTGCAGCCTCTATAATGTTTATCCTGTGTTCTGCAGAGACTTCCAGCTGACCAGCAGACCAGAGGAACCACGGGGAAAGTGAAGGAGTTAGTGGATGCTCTCTGTGCATCCATGGAAAGAACATTCCACAGAATGGAATATAACACTGTTCTGTCAGAAACCTCCCTTCCTGACCCAAGATTCAAAAAGCTGTCCTTCAGTGACAGCAGAGCGGTTGATGAAGCTCTTCAGAGAATAACTGCTGCAGCAGAAAGATCCAACCAGTCAACTCCACTACAGCAGAACATGGACAAGAGGAACCACAAGCAACTGCTGCTTGGAGGTTCTTTGAAGAACGAGCAACTTGTGACACTACAAGAAGGAATCCATCAGCAGATGTAATGCTGGCAGAGAGGAGCCTCTTTTCTAAAGAAGTGCTGCTGGGAGTCCAAGTGTTCAGTCTTTCCACGTCTTCACATGTGCTGACATGTAGACTGTGTGTTGCAGCAACATCCGTCCCCTCAGAGAGAATCTTCTCCAAAACAAAGCAGATCAGAACAGAAAGGAGAAACAGGATCAACCCTTCAAAGTTGAGCCATGTGGATTTTTTTAATGTCAATCTTCACTATCAATCAATCAATCAATCAAACTTTATTTGTATAGCACTTTTCATACAAAATTTGTAGCACAAAGTGCTTTACATAGAAATAAAAGGACAAAATAAATTAAAAATGAGAAATACAACCACCCCTCCAACCCACCAATCCACATACAGCAAACACACTCACACACACACACACACACACACACACACACACACACACACACACACACACACACACACACACATACAAAGATATGTGGAACGCCATCTTTCATTAAAAATGAGGGAACACTGGAGCTAAGACTAAATAACAATAAAAATAAATAAATAAAAATAAATAAATAAAATAAATAAATAAAAATGAATGAATAAATAAATAAATAAGCTCAAATGGTATTGATAAATATGATTAGCTAAAAGCCAGACTAAAAAGGTGGGTCTTGAGTTTTCTTTTAAAAATATGAAGAGTAGGTGCTGCCCTCAGGTCATCAGGCTGTTCCACAGACGGGGGCCGTAATAATAAAAAGAGGCTTCACCGTATGTTTTAGTTCTGACTTTAGGGACTATTAAAAGACCACTACCTGAAGACCTGAGGGCTCTACTGGGTTCATCGGGTAAAAGCAAACTGGATAAATAAAAAGGAGCAAGACCATTTAAAGACTTAAAAACTAGTAAAAGAATCTTAAAATCAATTCTAAAAGATACAGGCAGCCAATGCAGAGACTTCAAAATCGGACTAATGTGAGCTCTCCTTCTGGTCTTCGTCAGCATGCGTGCAGCTGAATTTTGCAGGAGCTGTAGCTGTGAAATGTTCTTTTTTGGAAGACCAGAAAGAAGAGCATTGCAATAGTCAATTCTGCACGTAATAAAAGCGTGAATAAGAGTCTCTGCATTGGCCTGAGAGAGAAACTGGCGCACTCTGGAGATGTTCTTTAAATGATAAAATGATTTTTTCGTGATATCTCTGATGTGCAGGTCAAAGCTAAGGTCTGAATCAAATAAAACTCCAAGATTTTTGACCTGCTGACATGGATTAAAAGACAGTGCTTGGAGTTTGCTCTCCAGTTTCTCTCTCTGTGGACCTGTACCAATGACTAAAACCTGGGTTTTGTCCTGGATGAGCTGAAGAAAGTTGTCTGCCATCCAAGACCTGACATCTAAAATACAATTAAAAAGGGCATCGATGGGCCCTGAGTCATCAGGAGACACGGCGATGTAAAGTTGCGTGTCATCAGCATAGCTATGAAAATTGATGCCGTGTCTCCTGATGATATCACCTAAAGGCAACATATAAATATTAAAAAGTGTGGGACCTAAAATTGAACCCTGGGGGACGCCACAGTTAACATTATAGAGTCCTGACTGGCATTCCCCCATGTTCACATAAAACTTTCTGTCGGTGAGATATGATTTAAACCAATTAAAAACAGTGCCAGAGATTCCAATAAAGCCATTGAGTCTATTTAAAAGAATTTGGTGATCTACTGTGTCAAAAGCTGCGCTCAGGTCGAGCAGCACAAGCACAGAGGGCAGTTTTTGATCCATGTTGGTCCTGAGATCATTCACTATTTTTACTAAGGCCGTCTCTCTGCTGTGACTGGCCCTAAAGCCAGACTGATAGATTTCACAGATGTTTAAAATGTCCATAAAATCATTTAATTGGTTAAAAACAAGTTTTTCTAGAATTTTACTTAAAAATGGCAGATTGGAAACTGGCCTGTAGTTATCTAAAATAGATGGATCTAAATTGTTTCCCTTCAGAAGGGGTTTGACCACAGCTGTTTTAAAAGCAGAAGGAAAAACACCCGTCTGAAGAGAATAATTAATAATATTAAGAAGATCTGGTTTAAAAGACTCATAAATTTGTTTAAAAAAGGATGTGGGGATAGGATCTAAAAGGCAAGTTGCTGGTTTTAGATGTGCGACAACCTTATCAAGCATTTCAGCATCAACCAGGACAAAACGCTCCAGTGTCTCCTCATTAGAGAATAAAAGCTTGGGGGTGTAAAAAGTTTTAGGTTGGGTGCAGGAGAGATTTGTTCTTATTGACTCGATTTTACTGCAGAAGTGGACAGCAAAATCTTCACACACTGACTTTGAGGAAAAGTCCAGAGGAAGGTTAAAAACAGGGTGAATTAAATGATCAGTGGTTGAGAAGAGGATTTTAGGATTATTGTGGTTTTCTGCTATTAGTTTTGAAAAATGATTTCTTCTTGCTTTTTTAATTGCATTATTGTACGTTGACATTTGCTCTTGAAAAATTTGGTAATAGACTGTTAATTTCTTTTTTCTCCATCTCCTTTCAGCGATGCGACACTTTCTTTTTAATTGTAAAATTTCTTCTCCTCTCCATGGACGTGTTAGTTTTGTTTTTACTGTTTTGAATTTAACTGGAGCCACCCTGTCAAGGGCTGATTTGAGTTTACTGTTAAAACCATCTACAATAAAATCACAAGAAGAGGGTAAAATATCCGGGGGGGTATCTCTTAAAATTTCAATAAAATTTGCAGCCACTTCTGCAGTAAGATAGCGTTTCCTAACAATTCGCTCTGGAATTGCTTGCTTGTTAAAATAGCGCACATCAAAGAATAAACAAAAATGATCACTAAAACCAACATCAGTCACTGCAGTGATGTTTGCTGATAGTCCATAAGTTAAAATAATATCTAAAGTATTTCCTTTTTTATGTGTGGGAGTGGTGACATGTTGTTTAAAATTCATACAGTTAATAATGTTTAAAAAATCTGAAGTAAAAGAGTTTGATTGATTGTCCATATGGATATTAAAAAAAACTAAAATTATCCTGTTATATTTTGTGTGGATTATTGACAACAGTTCTGAAAATTCTGCAATAAAAGAGGTGCAATACTTGGGGGGTCTATACAGTGTTAAACATAAAGTGGCTGGACTGTTAAAAACAAAAGAGTGATACTCAAAAGATTTAAAAACAAAAAATAAAATCTCCTTAAAACCAAGTGATGTTAAAATAATACTCGCTGTGCCCCCACCCCTTTTTTCCTGTCTAAAAGAATGTAAAAAACCATAGTTCTGTGGTGCTGCTTCAAGCAGAGTGGAGGGTCCATCAGTGCCAAGCCAGGTTTCAGTTAAAAACATACAGTCAATATTGTGATCTAAAATCAAGTCATTAATTAAAAACGATTTATTTAAAAGGGATCTTACATTTAAAAGTGCCATGTGTAAGACTTCTGTTTGTGGTGGATCTGGTGGTGGTCTCTGTGTAATGGGCATGAGGTTACCTGGAGCTGCAGCTAAAGGTTTATTGGAGGTGAGTCTTCTGTTATGTCTTCTGGTAGTGATGATGGTGGGGATTTTTGAGAATGTCGATGAATCAGGGGGTCCAAGTCCAGTAGAACATGTGATGCTACTAAAAGTGGATCTTAAAAAATAGGGACAGGGACCATATGAACATCAATCACTGCCGGACATATCAGCAGGTATAACACGTCGAGTGGGCTTATGCAAGGTGGATGGAGCCTGGAAGTGCTGTTTCCCGTAGGATAAATTGATGGAGAGCAGACGGCTCCCAGCCCTATTGAGGTGCAGCCCGTCTGCCCCGAACAGATGAGCCCTGTCCCAAAAGCTGTTAAAATTGTCTATGAAGCCCAAACCGTGCGCTCTGCAGACCGAGGACAGCCAGGTGTTGAGGCTCAGCAGCCTGCTGAATCTCCCCAGTCCTCTGCCACCGGTGGGGGTGGGGCCGGAGATGAAGGCTTGGAGATGGAGCTGTCTGATGATGCTGAACAGATGGAGAAAGTCCTGTTTTAAAATTTCCGACTGCTGTTTGGAGATGTCGTTGGTGCCCGCGTGGATCAGGACCGTGTCAGCCTCGGGATGTGCCTGCACAATACCTGGGATTTTGTCCGCGATGTCGAGGACAGTGGCACCGGAGAAGGACAAGGTGAGAGCACCTCTCACCCGAATGTTCCTCAGGATGGAGTCTCCAACGATGAGGGTCCTCGGAGCCGTTCGCTGGTGAGGGCGCCTGGCCGTCTCCTCGGATGGGCGGCCAGGCGGAGACTGTAGAGGGGGGCGGAGGGGTGACACCACCGGATGGCTCGCGCGGGCTGAGCCTCTCCTCTTCACGGCCTCTCTCAGCAGCTTGCGGCGGGCCGAGGAAGCCGACTTGGCGGCCTCAGGTGGGTGACGAGAAGCGTGCGCCTCCAGAGGGGGGAACTCCTGCATGCTGAGGATGTCGAACCTGTTGGTCAGTGGAAGCTCTGAGGGTGAGGAAAAAGCCGTGTCCCGCTGCACAGTCCCCCCTGAGAAGTGTTCGTGCCTCCGCTGACACGCCCTCTCTGGCCCGACACCCCGCACCGTACTGGGTCCAGGGCGGGGGGTGAAATGGAAGGAGGCAGGTTGGGAGACCCATGCCGGCGGATGATGAGCAGATGCCCTCCTTTTGCTGCGGTAATCCACTGCAATCCATGTTCCCCCGTGTGATGGAGTGGAGCTCACGGGGGCCTTGGGTTTAGCCCCGAGCCGGAGCCAGTGATCACCCAGAGATGAGAGTGGAGACGGAGGCCTGGCGGGAACGGCAGCGGGGGCCGGAGGCCTGGCCGGAACAGTAGTAGGAGCCAGGCGGGGTGGAGACGTGGTGGCCGGTAAGGCAGCAAAGTAGGGGGCCGTGTCATCCAGGCCATCGGCGCTGGTGGTGGCTGGACCGGGGCCAAGTACGATTGTATCCAGGTACCTTTCAGCATCCTGGATTTTGTAAAGAGTGGATATTCTTTGCTCCAATTCCAGTATTTTCCTGCTGAGGCCGGCACAGCTTTCGCAGCTGGATGGCGAGGTAAGGGGTGCCATGTTGAACAACACCGCTTTTTAAAGTGATTACCGAACCTTCTGACAGCAGATCAAGTACAGAAAAAAACACAAACCGTCCTGATTGAAATCCAGCAGGCGAATCGATCAACGACTGACAGTCAGTAATGGCGGCGGCCGGAAGTCTGAGCTCGTTTGAGGTCAACATCTGTCCATGTTTGGATTTAGAAGGATTAAAGATAGTGCTTACAATTAGGTTGGATTTGGCTTTTGTTGACATATTGTACTATTTGGTGTTGATCACCCAAACTGTTCTCACTTCTTAAACTTTATTACTTTCTTGTTTTTGTCCTCTTTTATTTGTTTCTTTTGGTTCTCTTTCTTATTCCTTTTCTCACAGAATGGATGTCGTAACTATTACATTCTTGTATCTGCCAGGTAAATGTTGGGATAAAATATCCTTATGGCTTGGGGAAATCCTGTCAATTGGTGAAGTCTGTATCAGCATCCTTACTGGCAGGCCTACCCGCATGCACGGTAAAACCTCTGGAGATGATCCAGAATGCAGCAGCATGTCTGGTTTTCAAGCAGCCCAAACAGCATGTCACCCCACTGTTCAGACAGCTTCACTGATAGCAGACTTGTGACTACAATGAAAACAGCTCCCTCCTACCTGAACTTTCTCATTCAGGTCTACACTCCCTCCTGCTCACTACAGTCGACCAACAAAAGATTCCTGATACAAGCATCACAACTCGGTCGGTCGATAACCAGACTCTGGTTCCCCAGTGGTGGAACGAGTTACCAAACTCTGTTCAATCTGCAGAGTCTCTCTCAGTCTTTAAGAAAAGACTAAAAACTCTTCACTAAACACCTTTGCACTTGACAGACTGCAATAATAGAAAAAACAAAACAAGAAACATCCTGTTGCGTCCTGCACTGCCTGTAGACAACACAGTCCTTTTATCAGACTTGAAGTTGTTTTATGGCACTTATCCAAGTTGTTTTCTCCTGACTAGATCCTTGCTTATGTTGTATCTACTCTGATGTACATCTCTTTGGATAAAAGCATCTGCTAAATGAATTTGTATAATTGTAGAACAGAATAATTTAGCATATTATCTCTGACATATATTTACTTCAGCCTGTTTACATCTGACAGCAATCATAATTTTATTTGAACAGCAATTTTAGAAAAGCAAAGGTTATTTGACAAACTTGGGTTCGGTGTCATACAGTCATGCTGCTTAATACTTGATGTGAATTTTTGTCTAGATGTCTCTCATAGAAACATCAGCTGACACTGATGGTTCTCGTCAACCTTTCATTAGTTTTCAACAAACAAAACACCTCCATCAGAAACTATTCTTAGGTCTTTAGCTGCTATTAAGACTATACTAAAATAACTTTGTAAAATCTATTTTGTTTGTGCGCTGTTGACACAGTCAAAGTCCCTTCAAGTTCATATTCAGTAATAGCCTCAGATATAAATGATAAAATACTATTTTTATGGCTAGGTTTGTGTTTAATGACAGATCCTGTATGTTTTACAGTGAGACACTACCAGTTGAACATATGAGAGGGAAGCCCATGTGTATGAAGCAGTACTCCCAGATGCTGTCATCCTGTCGTGTCCCTGGTCTGGAGAAAGACTCTCTGGTATTCCACAGCAAGAGCTCCAATCCCCCCAAACACATCACAGTGGCACATAACTCTCAGGTAAGAGGCCTGGCTAAAACTGAAGTAGAAGACATATTTGTCCAGTGACCTGCTCCGACTTACAAGGAAAAGGCTACAGAAAAGATGAGCTCTCTGGTGATTACATGATTAATTCCACTTATGATCAGAGAATACATTTGCCTACATTCTTTGAAATAATCCTTATCTCTTCTCTGTGTTATGTTATTTTTGTACAAATACATTTAAGAAATTGTGATATAGATATGAAAACACTAAATGGTTTCATTACATCGTTTGATATCTTTGCAGAATATTAAATGTTTATGGAGAGTGTGATAAACAGGTCTGTGTCAGAGTGGCCCGGTCCAAATGTTTGAAGCAGTTCACTAAGCTACTGGACTAGGGAACTCAGCTGATTTCTCAAAACATTCATGTTGAACCAAACTATTAAAGTTTTCCCCCTCTTTGGATCAGTTCTTTGCGCTGGATGTCTACAACAGTGATGGGACTCCACTGACAGTTGATCAGCTTTACGTTCAGCTTGAGAGAATCTGCAGCTCCTCACCAGAAACCAACGCGGAGCCTGTCGGTATCCTCACCACCCTGGACCGTGACTCCTGGAGCAAAGCTTACATCAACTTGATCAAGGGTGAGCACAACACTGCTGTTAAGCAGGAGAAACTGAAGAACATAACTAATGAAAAAGTCAAATGAAGTAACCTGTATGGTTAGCTATTGAAGACAGTAGTAACAGAAGGGTAAACTGCTCTACATACTGATGAAGTGTTGCCTTCTGAAGGTGACATTATTTTGATCTGTAGTGTAAGCCAGTACTGCCTTTTTTACCCTTTACAGGATAATTCAGGTCCAGCTCTCTGTCTAAGGGCTCAGATTCTGCCTATCAGACACACCTGTATTCCACCTAACAGCATTCAGTAGAATGATTAAGTTGGTGTCGAGGAATACTCGCCTTGGTTCTTACTGTCTATTTCCAAACGTCCTACCCCTCTTACTCTAATAAGTAACCCCACTAAGTAGCCTCAGTAGCAGTCACGTTTGTTAACGACAGCTTTCCTCTCATAACTGGTTGCACTTTGTGATATTCCTGGGTTGGTTTTAGAGGTTTGGACTACTAACCTCACAGGTAATGTTTAAATATGCTGCTGGACTAAAATAATCTTTATGAACTTATAGATCCGGTGCACACAATTAACTTAACCTTTTACCAGTATACTGTCACGAACAAGACAGGTGTGAACCCATGCAGCAGGCAGACAGACAGGCAGGTGATTTGAAGAAAACCAGGTTTAATTAATGAAACTGAAATAAACACTCAAAATGCAGATGCACTGGAACAAACAGAAAGGTAATCAAAACTAAACTAAAAGCGACGAACCAAATCAGCCGTGGTGAGAATTAAATAAAATAACAGAACCAAGGGCGGACCCGAAGGCCGAGGAAAAACTAAACATAAATCAAAAACTAACCTAAAAGGTAACTCACAGGTGACACTTCCGGGGAGCTTCAAGATGGCGGAATAACTTTTTACCGATCCCAGTCAGACAACGCAAAAACCCCAGGTAACTCGAGAAAACAGAAGCTGTGACCCTAAAACTGGAATACAATGCCTGGGGGAAGAATTAAACCACCCCAAAAAACATTCAAGGGGGAAGTGGATTAACCGAAAATACAGAAAAAGACGTCGAAGATGAGGCTAATGGAGCTAGTGGGACCATGCTAACTACTGAGGAGGAGGGAGAGTTAACTACGGCCAAAGCTATTTTGGCACTGTCGAACAACATAACAGAAATGAAGGACGAACTTAAACAAGAGCTCACTAGCCTAAAAGTTGATATGAATCAGAAGCTTCAAAATTTGACTGTAGATGTACGAAATCAAGCTACAAGGTTGACTGAGGCTGAGCAGCGAATTAATGAACTGGAATCTGCAAACACAGATCTCAGGGGCGCACTCCGACATTGCCTTGCACAGCAAAAAGCTTTACTAACCCAAGTGACCGGATTAGATGGCAGGTCTCGCCGTAATAATGTCCGAATATATGGGATTAAGGAAGGCGCTGAGAAAGACGACATGATCGCCTTCATGAATAGCTTTTTAAAGAAGGAGCTTCCCATTGAAGAAGAGGTGGACCTCCAGATTCAAACAGCACATCGTGCTTCAAGACCGCGACCCCAAGACAACCAAACAACAAGATCGATTGTGGTAAACTTTCAGAGATTTGATATCAAAGACAAAGTCCTTACTTTAGCTTGGTCGAAGAAAGTTATTTACGATGGGAAGGTGATTACATTTGCTCACGACATGCCTACGGATGTGTATAATAAACTGAAAGAATACAAGGAGATAAAGAAGACTCTTAAAGAGGCCAAAGTCCGCTTCCAAACTCCCTACCCTGCACGAATGAGAATCCACTGGAATGATGGCCCGTGCATGTACAACACCGCAGGAGAAGCGGCCGCCGAACTGAGGAGGAGAGGCTACTCCGTGGACCTACCGCGTGCACCTCCGAACACTGACTGGGAACAGACTCTCACAGGCGGCGCACATTGGGAGAGAGTAGAAGAGGCACGCTCAATCCGGATCCGCGAGAGGCTTCGATCATTCCACCGAGGGCAAGAAAAGACGGACTAAACTTTATCTGGGCCAAAAAGAAGCAAGACGTAAGACCTCATACTATCCCTTTTATATTTATAATTAACATTTAGGCTTAATATAACCATGGCCACTATAAAGATCTTGATTTCGAGGTTGGACTTCACCAGACATAAATGTTAATTCACACTATCTTAATTTCTGGATATACAGTAATTCTGACTGGGATCAAAGGAAAGACTGGTATTTTGACATCTTTAGTTTAGCTCAATGAGAGGAACTTTGCGTAGAGCAGAGAAGGAGCCCCCACTTCATGTGGGATTTTTTCTCCTATACTGTGGACACTTAAAGTTATGGTTGGAAGGGCTAAGACTGGCCCAGGGGGTGGAAATTGTCATTTTTTTGTTATTGTTCTGTTTTCCAAGGCTTAGGTTTGTTCATACAGTCGACATTTGTTATTGCATGATTTATGATGAGTAACACCTACAGAGTAGCCTCATGGAATGTTAATGGTCTCAATAGTCCGGTAAAAAGGAGTAGAGTGATGTCTTGGATAAAAAAGGAAAAAATACAAATTATGTTACTTCAAGAAACACATTTAACACTAGATGAACATGAAAAGCTAAAGAAATTCAGATTTAGTAATACTTTTTATAGCTCTTACAAAAACGGGCATAAAAGAGGAGTAGCTGTGTTAATACATAATAGTATACATTTTGAATATATCAAACAAATCAAGGATGATGAAGGCAGATATATACTGGTACAGTGTAAAATAGAAGGTAAATTAGTCACTCTTCTTTCAGTTTATCTACCACCAGACTACAATACTACTGTGTTAAAGAAAATCCTTGAAATTATCTCATCTGAAACGCAGGGTGTATTAATATGTACAGGTGACTTTAATACTATATTGAACAAAAATAACACAACAAACACAAAAAGATTGGTAACCCCACAAAGTAAATTGCTGAAACAAAGTATGAATGACTTGGGCTTGTTAGACGTTTGGCGAGAGATGCATCCTCATGATAAAGATTATACTTTTTTTTTCTCCTCCCCACGGAGTATATTCAAGAATCGATTACATTTTTATGTTCAATAATGACAGACATAGAATAAGTAGTTGTGAAATTGGCACTAGAGGGCTGTCTGACCACTCACCAATACATTTGGTAGTTCATTTGGACAATAGACCGAAGAAGACAATATGGCGATTAAATACCAGTCTGCTAAATAATAAAACATTCATCAATCAGATCAAAACAGAGATTAAAGATTATTTAGAGCTGAATGACAATGAAGAAGTTAAACCCAATATTCTCTGGGATACATTGAAGGCAGTCATTAGAGGCAAAATTATCGCATTAAGCTCAGCAATTAAGAAACAAAAAGAAAAACACCTAAAAGAATTGAATACAAGACTAAAAGAAATGGAAAACAAACATATCAGAACTCCAACTAATCAAATTTGGAAAGCAATTCGGCAAATTAGAAATGAAATCTCAGATGCCTATAAAGAAGAGGAGGATAGAAAATATAAATTTTTAAAACAGTCACACTATGAAATAGGAGCGAAGTCTACAAAATTACTTGCTCGTAAATTAAAGCAAAAACAAATTCAGCATTCGGTCTATGCAATAAAGAATCCAGAGAACGGAGACCTGGAAAAAGATTTAGAAGGAATAGATAAAGCATTTAAAACCTATTATGAAACATTATATACACAGCCAGAACAGACTAATATAGAAGACACTAAGAAGTTTCTAAATTCTCTAGACTTACCATCAATTGGGAAACAACAGAATGATTCTCTAATTAAACAGATTACTCGGCAAGAATTGGAAAATACCTTAAAAAAATTAAAAAATAACAAAACTCCAGGTACAGACGGACTGCCAGCAGAATGGTACAAAACATTTGAAGAGTTACTAGTGCCTGTTTTGCTTAGATGCATGAATTGGACACTGCAAAATAGTATAATGCCACCATCTTGGGCAGAGGCCATTATAACTATAATACCTAAAGAAGGGAAGGATAAAACATTATGCAACTCATATAGACCAATCTCAATTTTAAACCAGGATTATAAATTATATGCATCCATTTTGTCAAATAGGCTAGATTGTTTTGTTGCAGACCTAATTGACGAGGACCAAACTGGATTTGTTGCTGGCCGACAAACCCAAGACAACATCAGACGGTCTCTTCATATAATTAATAGTATCCAAACAACAAAACATAAAGCAGTGCTGCTGAGTTTAGATGCCGAAAAGGCTTTTGACTGTGTAAGCTGGAAATACTTGTTCTTAGTCTTAGAAAGATTTGGGTTTTCAAATGCCTCAATTGATACTATTCGAACCCTCTACAATGACCCTACAGCCAGAATTAAAATAAATGGACGCTTGACAAACAACATCAAACTAGAAAGATCAACACGTCAAGGCTGTCCACTCTCGCCAACGTTATTTGCACTTTACATCGAACCATTAGCACAAGCAATAAGGGAAACTCAAAATATACAAGGAATAACGGTCAATTCAAGAGAACATAAAGTTGCATTATATGCGGACGACATCCTGTTATATCTCTCTAACCCAGATCAGTCCATCTTAACGGTGCTAAATCTTTTAAATACATTCAGTACTTTCTCCGGATACAAATTAAATATAAACAAAACACAAATTATGACATTTAATTACTGTCCTTCAATGGAACTAAGAGAGAGGCTGCGATCTGATTGGTCTCGGAAAACTCTTAAATACTTGGGCGTTTGGCTGACAGATTCTCCCGAAGATCCATACAAAAAAAACTATAAGGACGTTAATAAAAAGATTAAAGAAGATCTCACAAGGTGGACAAATCATATTCTTAATTTTAATTCGAGAATTGAAATAATTAAAATGTCCATCTTGCCGAGATTGTTATACTTATTTATGTCACTCCCAATCAATATACCAGCTTCTCAGTTTCATGACTGGAATAAACAAATCTCCCGATTTATCTGGAGAGGA
The DNA here is from genome assembly GCF_021347895.1 of Acanthochromis polyacanthus. Lineage (NCBI taxonomy): Eukaryota > Metazoa > Chordata > Actinopteri > Pomacentridae > Acanthochromis > Acanthochromis polyacanthus. The sequence continues at coordinate 1,568,623 of NC_067116.1, forward strand.
CAAAAACCGCGAGTTAAATATACAACATTAACAGTTAGTAGAGAAAAAGGAGGTCTCTCTCTGCCAAACCTCAGAAGTTACTATTTAGCCGCCCAACTTAAAGCAATAGTGCTGTGGTGCGACAAGACTTGTGAGGCAAGATGGAAGGAAATGGAGAGTACTTGCGGAAATATACCTGTACAAACTTTAATTGGGGATCAAAAATTAACGCTAACCTACCAAAAAGAACTTTCTCCCATAACATTTTTTACGTTATCAATTTGGTTTCAAATATTAAAAGAACTAAAAATCATGAAGGAGTCTTGGATATTTAGATGGGCGGCCTTCGATTCAGACTTCAAACCGAATCAGATGGATTCAAGATTTAAATATTGGATAAATGAAGGAATAACTACCTACTGTAGCATAATAGACAAGAATATCCTACCAAGTTTTGAAACATGCCAGAAAAAATACAATTTGAAATCAACAGACTTTTTTAGATATCTACAATTAAGACAGTATGTCAACTCAAAACTACAAAATTTAGAATGTACTAAACACAATGAATTAATAATTTCTAATATCTCAAGCCTACTTGAAAAAACAAAACTCTGTTGTTTCCAAACTCTATCAGATCCTATTATCAAATGAAGGGAATTCCACAGATTATATTAGAATTAGATGGGAGAAAGAATTAAATACGGCTATATCACTCGAACAATGGGACAATATATGTGAGACTGCACATACCACTTCTTGTTCTGCTATTTGGCGAGAGTTCAGCTGGAAAAACATGGTAAGGTTTTTTGTAACCCCAAAGCAGCAACTGAGAATAAATTTAGCCAGTTCTGCGTGTTGGAGGAGATGTGGTGAAGATAATGCAAACCATACCCATATTTTTTGGTCATGCAATAGAATAAGACCCTATTGGACTGAAATTGGATCATTGATTGAACAAATTTTAGGTTTAAAATTACCACAAACAATGTTCATATTGTACTTGGGAGATCTGCCAACAGGCCTTGCAAATAATGACAAATATTTATTAAAAATTCTTATTACTACAGCAAAGAAGGCAATCACTCGCAAATGGCTTCAATACAATCCACCATGTGTTGAGGACTGGATTGAAATTACAAAGGAAACACACAATTTGGAAAGGTTAACATTTATGTTGAGACTACAACCGGACCTTTACTCCGCCAGATGGGGCAAATGGATAAGACATTATCAAAAGGTTTAACACAGTTGAATTTACTGTTGCGGACACTACGAGTATTAAATATGTGGACATGCCATTATATGTAGACGTATGTCAACTATAATAATGCAAGCTTTTTATGTCGACTGTAATTGTTATGTTCTTGTTTACTTGTTTACTTTTTTGGAAAGTGAAAAAGACCAATAAAAATTAAGTATAAAAAAAAAAAAAAAGGTAACTCACAAAAGTCCAGCCATGGGGAAACGGAGTCGGAGGGGGGCAGAGACTGAGAAGCAGACGGGGAACTGGGTGCAAACGGAGCAGCGGTAATTACAGGCAAGTCAGACACTAACATCCAATAAGTGAGAGATGCATAGCGGAGAGTAGTCCGAACGGAACAGACAGAGTCCAAGCAGGATGACTGACAGAGGAGCGCATTCATGAGCGGGGAGAGTAGTCCAATGCTGCAGCGCTGAGCAACGTCTCGAGTTCTGTTTTATACAGAACTGATCAGTAATTACTGCCGGCTGCGTCCTCAGCGCAGCCGCTCGTCATGAAAGTAATTAATCAGTTTGCCATAACAAGAGGGCGTGACAGTACCCCCCCCTTAAAGTGCGCCTCCTGGCGCACACAGGATCGGCCGGGGTGCTGGAAGGTGACCACTGCAGGAGGGACCGCTCCGGAGGGCGGCCCGGGGGATGGGCGGACTGGGATCGGGAGGGCGGGCGGGGCAACAATGGAGGAAGGTCCAGGGGCTGGACAAGCTGGAGCCGGACAGGCTGAAGGGACTGCTTCTCAGGATGGCAAGAATGCCAGGCCGATGGAAGTCCTCCGGCGGCCAAACTGGGAACCGGCAGCTGCGTCAGTCGGGGCCTTCTGGAGGCCGGGCAGGGAACCAGCAGGTGGCACAACGGGAACCTTCTGGAGGCCGGGCAGGGAACCGGCAGGTGGCACGACGGGAACCTTCTGGAGGCCGGACAGGAGACCCCTCCGGAGGTGGAGCCGGGAACCCCTCCGGGGGATGGGCTGGAATCGAAGACCCCTCCAGGGGTTGAGCAGAAACCGGGGCCGGAGGCCCCTCCGGGGCCAGGATTGGAGTCGGAGGCCCCTCCGGAGGCAGGACTGGATTGGACTTGAACTGGACTGGCCTGAGGGCAGGACTGGACTGGACTGGACTGGACTGGCCTGAGGGCAGGACTGGACTGGACCGGACTTGACTGGCCTGAACTGGCCTGAGGGCAGGACTGGACCTAACCGGAGTGGACTGGACTGGCCGGAGGGCAGGACTGGACTGGACTAAAACTGAACTGGACTTACGTTGGACTGAGTAGACTGGAGGATCCGAAGGGACAGGAGGGAAAGAAAGAACAGGAGGGACTGACAGAACTGGAGGGGAAGGAAGGACTGACAGAACAGGAAGGACTGGAGGGACGGACTGAACTGGAGGGACAGGAGGGACGGACTGAACTGGAGGGACAGGAGGGAAGGACTGAACTGGAGGGACAGGAGGGACGGACTGAACCAGAGAGACTGACTGAACCGGAGAGACTGACTGAACCGGAGAGACTGACTGAACCAGAGGGACTGACTGAACCAGAGGGACTGACTGGACAGGTGGGGCTGACTGGACAGGTGGGGCTAACTGGACAGGTGGGGCTAACTGGACAGGTGGGGCTGACTGGACAGGTGGGGCTAACTGGACAGGTGGGACTGACTGGACAGGTGGGACTGGAGGGACAAGAGGGATAGGAGGAACAAAAAGGACTGGAGGGACAGGACTGGGGAGACTACTCCTGCAGGGGAACCACATGGTGTTGAAGTGGCCACAGCAGGGGGACCACTTGATGTTGAAGCGACGCAAAGTCTCTTCTGGGTTAGGGGGGAGGTGCTACACCTCCTCAAGGCTGCCGAGAAGGAGCTGTGCTCCCGTACGGTTGCCGAGAAGGGGCTACGCTCCTTCGAGGATTCGGGGAAGGCAGTATGCCCATTCAGGGTTAGGGGGGAGGCGCTACGTCTCCTCAAGGCTGCCGAGGAGGGGCTATGCCATCTCTTCAAGGCTGCCGAGGAGGGGCTATGCCATCTCCTCAAGGCTGCCGGAGAGGCGGGACGCCTCGGCAAGGGCTCAGGAGAGACGGGACGCCTCGGCAAGGGCTCAGGAGAGGCGGGACGCCTCGGCAAGGATTCAGCGGGAGCCGGTTGCTCCTGAGACGCTGCAGCGGGAGCCGGTTGCTCCTTCAGAGCTGCAGCAGGAGCCAGTCGCTCCTTCAGAACTGCAGCGGGAGCCAGTCGCTCCTTCAGAGCCGAGAAGGGGCAACGCTCCTTCGAGGATTCGGGGAAGGCAGTATGCCCATTCAGGGTTAGGGGGGAGGCGCTATGTCTCCTCAAGGCTGCCGAGGAGGGGCTATGCCATCTCCTCAAGGCTGCCGAGGAGGGGCTATGCCATCTCCTCAAGGCTGCCGGAGAGGCGGGACGCCTCGGCAAGGTCTCAGGAGAGGCGTTTCGCCTCGGCAAGGACTCGGAGGAGGCGGGACGCCTCGGCAAGAACTCGGAGGAGGCGGGACGCCTCGGCAAGGATTCAGCGGGAGCCGGTTGCTCCTGAGACGCTGCAGCGGGAGCCGGTTGCTCCTGAGACGCTGCAGCGGGAGCCGGTTGCTCCTGAGACGCGGCAGCGTGAGCCGGTTGCTCCTTCAGAGCTGCAGCGGGAGCCAGTCGCTCCTTCAGAGCTGAGAAGGGGCTACGCTCCTTCGAGGATTCGGGGAAGGCAGTATGCCCATTCAGGGTTAGGGGGGAGGCGCTACGTCTCCTCAAGGCTGCCGAGGAGGGGCTATGCCATCTCCTCAAGGCTGCTGAGGAGGGGCTATGCCATCTCCTCAAGGCTGCCGGAGAGGCGGGACGCCTCGGCAAGGGCTCAGGAGAGGCGGGACACCTCGGCAAGGGCTCAGGAGAGGCGGGACGCCTCGGCAAGGACACGGAGGAGGCGGGACGCCTCGGCAAGGACACGGAGGAGGTGTTTCGCCTCGGCAAGGACACGGAGGAGGCGTTTCGCCTCGGCAAGGACACGGAGGAGGCGTTTCGCCTCGGCAAGGACTCGGAGGAGGCGGGACGCCTCGGGAAGAACTTGGAGGAGGCGGGACGCCTCGGCAAGGACTCAACGGGAGCCGGTTGCTCCTGAGACGCGGCAGCGGGAGCCGGTTGCTCCTTCAGAGCTGCAGCGGGAGCCAGTCGCTCCTTCAGAGCTGCAGCGGGAGCCAGTCGCTCCTTCAGAGCTGCAGCAGAAGCCTGCTGCTCTTTCAGGACTGCAGCTAGAACCTGTTGTTTTTTCAGAACTGCAGCAAGAGCAAGTTGCTCCTTCAAAGTTGCAGCGGAGGCCTGTTGCTCTTTTAAAGCTGCAGCGAGAGCCTGTTGCTCCCTTAGCGCTGCAGCGAGAGCCTTTAGCCCCTCTAGCGCTACAGTGAAGGAAGTGTTGATCTCTTCTAAAGCCGCGGGAAAGGCTATATGGCCCGCGAGGGCCGAAGATGGGCCAATGGCCCCCACAGAGACAGAAGGCGGGCCGATGGCCCCCACAGAGACAGAAGGCGGGCCGATGGGCCCCTCAGAGACAGAAGGCAGGCCGATGGGCCCCTCAGAGACAGAAGACGGGGCAATGGGCCCCACAGGAACCGAAGGCGGGGCAATGGGCCCCACAGGAACCGAAGACGGGGCAATGGGCCCCACAGGAACCGAAGACGGGGCAATGGACCCCACAGGAACCGAAGACAAAGCGAAGATTCCTATATGGACAGGAGTCGGGGCGGCACGGGGCCTCTCCTCAGCCGGAGGGAGTGAGGCGGCACGGGGCCTCTCCTCAGCCGGAGGGAGTGAGGCAGCACGGGGCCTCTCCTCAGCCGGAGGGAGTGAGGCGGCAACTCTGGCCTGCTCAGGAGTTGAGAGGGTGCAAAATCCCTCTGGAGCAGGAGCCGGAGAGTCACAGCGCTGCCTGGCTCGGCGCCTACGTCGGTCAGGCTTCTGCGCTGGGGAAGCTAGAAAGAGCGAGGAAACAGGGTTGGTCTGACTGCAGGGTGCATTGCTAGGGGCAACTGGGTCTATCAGGTTAGGAGCAGACAGACGAGGAGACTGGGGACAGGTGTGGTGAGAGGCAGGGACGGGTGAGGTGATGGATGGTAAGGGCGTGTCAAGGAATTCCCTAATATAGTCTGGCAGGTGGCACCAGAGCCAGGGTTTCTGTGCTGCCAATCTTTGACCCTGAGTGACCAAAATATTTCTGGGTTCCCCCCACCAGTCCCAGTACAAGTCACTTAATGAATAAAAATACTGTTTGTTTTCCTCGCAGGTAAAAAATATCTCCAGGGAGGCACTTGGGGACCCCCCTGGAGATTTTGGCAAGGAACCCTCTCTTCGAGAACCACGCCGTCCTGTGGATGGCAACTTAACGGTTAGCTGGGTTCCCCAGAAGGGAGAGTTCTGATCTTTTCTAGACATGGTGTGGGAAAAAGAAAATCAGAAGTGCCTGCTGGGTTCTTGGGTTGGCTGCAGCATTCTGTCACGAACAAGACAGGTGTGAACCCATGCAGCAGGCAGACAGACAGGCAGGTGATTTGAAGAAAACCAGGTTTAATTAATGAAACTGAAATAAACACTCAAAATGCAGATGCACTGGAACAAACAGAAAGGTAATCAAAACTAAACTAAAAGCGACGAACCAAATCAGCCGTGGTGAGAATTAAATAAAATAACAGAACCAAGGGCGGACCCGAAGGCCGAGGAAAAACTAAACATAAATCAAAAACTAACCTAAAAGGTAACTCACAAAAGTCCAGCCATGGGGAAACGGAGTCGGAGGGGGGCAGAGACTGAGAAGCAGACAGGGAACTGGGTGCAAACGGAGCAGCGGTAATTACAGGCAAGTCAGACACTAACATCCAATAAGTGAGAGATGCATAGCGGAGAGTAGTCCGAACGGAACAGACAGAGTCCAAGCAGGATGACTGACAGAGGAGCGCGTTCATGAGCGGGGAGAGTAGTCCAATGCTGCAGCACTGAGCAACGTCTCGAGTTCTGTTTTATACAGCGCTGATCAGTAATTACTGCCGGCTGCGTCCTCAGCGCAGCCGCTCGTCATGAAAGTAATTAATCGGTTTGCCGTAGCAAGAGGGCGTGACATATACAGAGTAGGTGGACCTTAAGAAATCCAGAAATCTTCTCTTTAAATCCACTTCTTCACTGGCCAAGGTTTCCTCAGTCTTAAGTAATCTGTTAGTTCTTTCTCATAAATGCAGTTTAAAATCAGTTACTTCTTCTCATAGTACTTTTCCATTCATAGCCATACATGAAAAAATGTCAGACTGGCCTGCTAAACTGTCTTCGTCCAGTTACATAACATCATGCATATGTGTACTTTGTGTATTTGTACTTAATGTGTACAGATAAGATCAACAAAGAATCACTGTCAAGCACCGAAAGGAGCATCTGCACAGTGTGTTTGGACGGACCCATGCCTCAAGCATCTGATGAAATGTACAGCATATGTGCTGGACTCCAGATAATGCATGGAGGTGGAAGCCAGTGGAACAGCGCCAACCGCTGGTTTGACAAAACACTGCAGGTGACACAATGAATGAATGAGTAGAGCAACTCAACAAGTGACATGGAGTATCAATAGTCTGATGAAACAACAAACGACAGCAACATTTATTTGCATCCTTTCGTCCAAATTTCAAGTTTGTATTCGCTTCCTCTCCTCCTACTTGGTTCTGGGATGATGACAGAACATGTACTATTGGTATTAACAGACATCATCAGATGAAAGCCATTTGAAAGATGCTGGATTTACCACTGACAAGAATGAAGAGGAGCACAAAGTCAGGGTGAAGTTTACAAACCGAAAGAGGTACAGTTGCATCGTTCAAGGGATGTCCGTCTGAGAATATCTTCTTGGCATCAATAGTCTGTGTTCTGTCACCATTCCAGCCCCAAGTACAATGAGGAGGGGAGACAATACAATCATGTATAACCCAAACAACATTCCCTGTAAGAACCTATTTGTTGACATTTTATTTTGAAAGAGCGGGCACAGATCATAACTCATGGCTATTCTGCCTTGCTCAGCAAATTGTATGACAAGGGTCAGTGAATGTTTGAGCAATGCAATTACCAAAAGCTATGCATTGCATAAATCACACTTTAAGACCAAACTCAAACACACAGTTTCCTGGAGACAGCTGAGCTAATAGCACTGCACCAGTAGATCTCTTCCTGGTCAGGCATGCTGCCATCAAGCTTGTTCTCCTAACAAAACTCTTCCACAGTCCAAACTGCATCACAGACACTCCCTGCTGTGTTGTAAGATCAGGCCACATCTAAAAAGACTAAGAAAAAAGGCAACCCCTGCACCATCATCAGCGTCAATATCAGCATCACCAAGATGTCCCAATTTGTGGAGCATTTTGCAGAGCTGACTCACAGCCTAGAGAAGTGGCAATATCTACACGACACCATGCATAGCACAGTCTGGGCTACTTCTGGGAAGCACATCTTCCAAAATCTGCTACTTCAGCTGCCATACTTGCCATCAATCCAATTCTATTGAAGCTGGAGGCCAAAAAGGTTAGTGAAATGTCAACAAAAGGCTGCAGTTTAGTAGGAAATATGGATACATCCACATATATAGACACTTACTGGAACATTTTGGGGCCCCAGTATGCTCCTTCTTTGAATGTTTTGGACTGTTTTCTATTTTCAAAAGCTATACATTCTAGAGCCATTCAATCATTTGGAACTGCTGGAAACACATTTGCCTCTGTCCTTACCAAGTTTCATGGCTGAAATAGTTTTGTTTCAGGACATATTGATCCTTGAAAATGACTTCCGAGGTGAGATATTTTTGAGGGTAAAAGTAAAACATTTCCAGAGTATGAAAACATTGGGGAATTAAGGCCACTATTGTTTCACAGAACTTATATGCAAATGAGTAAATTCTGAATAAAATCTGCGACACTACAGCTATCTGTCTGAACTGACATGGAAGGGTTTACAAGTGCAACCTGCAACATTTAGGGTTCTGTTCATTTCTTGGGAATGCAGTTTAGCTCTTGGGATCTTTAAGCACTGATCCTGGTGTAATTTATGCAGTAATTATTCCCACTTTTAATCAGTTTCTTTTCTCATGTGTGTCTCATATGTTCTGTTGTTTCCATTTTAACTGTTTTATATCAACTGGTCAGTCACTTCACTACTTACATGCACGACACTTAAATTATTAATAATTTGCTTTTGACAGATTTTATGGAGTTTCATTCCACAGACAAATATCTTGCAGGTGGTTTATTCATTGTGTGAGTTAGTTATTTAGTTCATTTGTTCTTCAGAGGTATTGCAAGCATTCACCACTATTAGTGACATCTAAGATTTGCAAACAAAAGCTCGATATAAGATAAGCAATATAATCACACAATGAGTAAGAAACAGACTGATAAAAGTTTGGGAGGTGATGCTAATGCCTTTGCTGTGTTTCTGTTTCTTTAAGTTAATTATTGGAAAAGAAGGGGCACAAGGTTTTAACATGTCACATGCTGCCGCTGATGGTACACCTTTTATGGCCTGATCTGACTACGTTATAGAATCCATGGAAGTAGATCAAAAGCAAAGAAGGTTCTCTTGCTGTAGCCATTTTGAATTTCTTGTTGTTCTCACATTGCAGGAAATTCAGTGATGAGGCAAAATGGACACAGAAGTAAAAATCACAATGTCCTGCTCGGGCAAAGACAACATGTTTGTCTTCCTTCAGTTACATATATAGCTAGAAAACAGAGTTACTGAAAGCAGTTTTGTGAAGTTTTGTTGTAAACAAAATGTACACCTAAACCACCAAATCTGTAATTTAAGCCCAGACCCATTTAATCTTCTGATGGCTCTGGGTATCTCAGCTGGTACACATGTTGGCATTATCTCTGTATATATATATATATATATTTATATATGTGTTATGAAGTACGTAATGGTGACACTGTTGTTTGTTTTTCACTAGTTTAGATTTTTCCTTGTTCATACGTGTGGAAACAGGAAGAAGCCAGAGAAGATACTGTCTCCTGTGGTGCCTTTGTGGATGCCCCAGAAACTACACTTCAACATTACACCTGATATCAAGAATATCATTGAAGAGGCAAAGCAGAACATGGACATGTGAGACTCTGTAGAAGTTGTGATAAAGCGTTTGATCATCTATGAATTCCACCCAAACCCTGTGTCCAGAAAAATGTAACTCAAAGATAAAAGCAGATGAAAATAAAATCATTGCCATTTCCATTTGCTGCTATTGAAACAGCTGCAGGACGTTTACCAGCAACACTGTTTTCACACTTCTACTGTTAGACTATCGGCTTCAAATGGCACTTTAATTTATTTATTTATTTCTATTTATTTCATTTATTTAATCAGGGACAATGCACAATAAACATTAATCCATATAAGGAAAATATGCATGTGCCAGGTTATAGCACAAAGAGCTAATTTCCACCTGTAGTCCCTGGGCAGGTTGCTGTTACCATTAAAAGAAAAAAAAAAAAAAAAAGAAAAAAAACAGTACATTGTAACAGTCACACAGTAACACATACAGTTACAGTTTACCCCAGTCACTCAATGTGTACAAACTTGCTGCGACAATAACCATGTTCTAGTTAAACGCTTGAACACGCTAAAGTCTGTGCATGCCATGATTTCACTGGGAAGAGTGTTCCAAAGGCTCACAGCTCTGTAAGAAAATGACTGTTGGCCAAAAGTAGTTCTGCACCTTGGAACAATACACTCTCCTCTGACTGTCGACCGTGTAGACCGAGAAATTTGTTCTGCACTCAGAGTAATAAACTTTCTCAGTGGGGGGGCAGTCAGATTATGAATTATTTTAAATAATAAGGAAATTTGATTGAATTTAATTAAATTATCAAAACTAAAAAAATTGTATTTATTAAGGATGTTACAGTGATGATATCGAAAAGGCTTTCTATCATGAATTTTTAGGGCTCTCTTATACAAAGACTCAAGTGGTTTCACTGATGTTTCACAAGCCTGAGACCAGCTGGACATACAATATAAAAGATGCGGGACAATCATCGTATTGAGATAAGTATAAGAGGCCTCTGTTGTTAAAGAATTTCTAATATGTTTATAATTCATTAAATTAAATTTTAGTTTATTACCAATTTTTTTAATATGGGTTTTAAAACAAAGATTTGAATCTATTGTTAAACCCAAGTATTTTGTTTCATCTACATTTTTAAGTTTTTGCCCATTTACTTCGATTTCACATATTTTTAATAGTTTTCTTTTATTTGAAAAAAACATTGAGACTGTTTTATCTAAGTTTAGAGTGAGGCAGGATGTCTGTAGCCATTTGGCTACTTTCTGCATCTCCTTATTTAACTTTTCCACAACCTCAAACTCATCTTTCTCGAAAGTAAAAATCACCGTATCGTCGGCATACATTATTATCTCAACATCAGGACACACTGCAGGGAGGTCATTTATATAAATGCTGAAAAGCAAGGGTCCTAAAATAGACCCCTGCGGCACTCCCATAGAGGCAGATTTAAATTCAGATTTAGCGTTATTCACCCGCACACATTGATGTCGGTCACTTAGGTAAGATTGCAGCCACTTTTGGGTATGATTAGAAAAATGATATTTATTTAACTTATTATGCAATATCTGATGATTAACTGTATCAAAGGCTTTACGCAGATCAAGGAAGACTGCTGCCACCACCCCTCCCCGATCTATGAATGCCCTGACTGTTTCCAAAAAATAACAACAGGCTGAATCTGTTGAATATCTTTGCCTAAAACCAAATTGCATTGGATTTAAGAGTAATTGTGAGTCCAGGTGGTTGGTCAGTTGCTCTGCAACAATTTTCTCAAGCACCTTTGATACGGCAGGAAGAATACTTATCGGACGATAACAACTCATGTCTTGTTTGTCTCCAGATTTAAAAATAGGGGTAATAATGGCTGGTTTTAAAACTGCAGGAAAAATACCCTCCCTGATCGAATGATTAATCATCTTTGTTAATGGATCAGAAAAAATATCCCTATAATGTTTTAAAAAAGTTGTATCTATACCATAAATATCTTTTGCCTTACTACTATTCAATGTTGTAATTATTTTTTTAACTTTAACTGTATTTATTGGGCAAAGGATCATATTGGAATTGTCATTAATGACAGAAATAGGATCAACGAATTTAAAGTCTTTGGCCAATGTTTTGACACCATTTATAAAATAATCATTAAAATTTGTTGCTATTGCCAAAGAATCATTAACTATATTTCCATTTATTTTAAGACGAATACCCTCACTTTCAGATTTTTCTTTTCCAAGCAATTTATTAATAGTTTTCCATATTATTCTACTATTTCCTTGTGCATTTTTAATAATGTCAAGGAAAAACCCAGCCTTGGCTTTTCGAAGTGCTACTGTAACCTTATTTCTCTGACTTGTAAAATTAAGACGATCAGTTATTAATCCGGACCTCAGGAAAGCTTTCAATGCCATATCTCGCTTTTTCATCATTTCCCAGATAGCTTTAGTGAACCACGGCAAATTTTGTTTTGTACTTTGCCTTCTTTGCCTATTTTTTGTATATTTTGTTAAAATACTATTTACAGTTAACATTAAATCATGACAACCCTCTTCACAAGATTTATTCTTGAGGATGTCTGTCCAGTTTATTTGTTTTAGATCGTTTTCAATTTGATTCAGATCTTTCTTTGAAATAAAAGTGATACATGTTTTACCTTTAATTTGAATTTCTTCTTTATACCTTGCCTTTGTCAATTTTCGAGCTAATAAGGTTAAATTATGATCAGACATACCTGTAATTAAATTATAAATTTTAGTAACTCTCTCAGGCTTATTTGTAAATATTAGGTCTATTAAAGTTTGTGAAGATTTTGTTATTCGCGTTGGTTTATCTAACATCTGTATCATTTGAAAGGATTTTGTTATTTCCTCAAGTTTATACCTGCACGATCTCTCAGACCAATTTAAGTTAAAATCACCCAAAAGAATAACTTCCTTTCCCTCACACTGTTTAAGCAGTCTACCAAGAGAAACAAAGAAATCATTAGTAGCTTTTGGGGGTCGATATATTACAATAACACAAAAAATCATTTGGGGGGACAAAGTAATAATGATACCAACACATTCCAGATTACAATCGTTAAAATCCAGTATCTGACTTTGAATATGATTTTTTACATAGATCAACACACCACCGCCTTTACCCTTCAATCTATCACGCCTGTATAAAGTATATCCCGGCACATTCACAACTGATGAAGGAATAGACGGGGTTAACCAAGTTTCTGTCAAGCAGAGATAATCGAGATTTGAATCAGTCAACAAATGCTCTATCTGCTCAGTCTTTGAGACAACGCTACGGATATTCAAATGTCCTCCGAAAATACCCTTTGGCTTAGTTTTCGGGTTCCAGAGCACGCTCGCGTGATTTACAGTCTCAAACAGTTTCATATGCTGTTGTTTTTTTGCAGCGATGATAGTTGCAGTGTTTGCTAATTTTGCGTGAGCTAAAGGCGTTAACATTGTCCCGGAGATGTTATTAGGAGTAGAATTTGTAGCATTACCTCGTCTTCCCACACAGGCCTCGTAAAAATGGGGCCGCGACATTTCCACCAAAGGAGAGGGAACAGCTGATTTTGAAGCGTCCCCTCGATTCATGTGGTCCGCAGGTCCAGGGTTTAAGTGGATATCTCCGCATAGAAGTAAAAACGAACAAAGCAGGATAGAGTATTTCCGAGTCCAACTTGTTGGCACCAATGTTTGCCTTAGGCCACGCCGCTGAAGTAGCGCACTGCCAATGCACGCTCGTCCGCCATTTAAAACATTTGCGTATAACGTGTACTGGCACCATGATACAAGTGGTTCTGGTTCAACTACATCCAAGCACACCGAAGCCTGTTTCTGGAAGGCCGAGGAGCGCTCGCATCTGCACATGGCAGACCAATTTCCCCACAGTTGAGTCAGTAGTAGAAGCAGCACATACAAGGTAGCCCAAAGATGTAACGAAGGTGCCCTTGCTTTACTGTATTTAAGACGTATATTCCAAGATGCAGAAGTTCCGTTTATAAAAAAGTCAGGCGATCTCTCATGTTGTTTTAAGAGAGATACAGACACGGATGCAGCAGCACCTGCCAAACTGCTGCCTGCCACCGCCGCCATGACACCACCGCATCACAGCCTCATACGGCTGCAGCAAATAACGTAGATATGTGTCGACTGCAGCGATGAACATATGGTAATACTATCACTAGATTAGAATATTCATATTCTGTCCTCTCTGCATACAACTATTCCCCCAAATATTTGGAGAATATTTGCCCCTTTTTTGAGTGAACACAGAAGCTCCATTCTTCGCTTACCTCTGCCCAAGACAAAAGTGACTGATTCAATGAAAAACAAGCAAACCTGGCCATTTCCCTCAAAAGCAGGGATTACCTCAGTGGTCAATACATTTTCAACATTCCAAGCTTTATATGCACTGTTGGCAACATTTAACTCTCTTTAAAATAGAAAAACATGAATTAAAATGTAAAGTTCATATTTAAGTAAAAATGATCATTTGCAGGTTGTACACAGCCCCTCTGGTCTTGTTTTCCCATCACATGAGTCTAAAATATAACAGCATCGTTTAATTCCCTCTGATCTTTGATATTTCTATCCAGTAACTGCACTGGTGCCCACGTTTTTGCACACTTTAAATCACTACAGTTTAATGGTAGGATTGGTCAATTGCCCTCTTTTTGTCGTAGTTTTATGCAAACATTGTGACTAAGTTGTCTAATATTTGAGCTACTAGCCTATTGCACTGTTTATTTGGGTATGTATATGTGGTAAACTAGACTGTAAACCATACCATCCCACCATCCAATTGTCATCACTACATTTGTATTAAAACAGAGTGATATGCTACTAATACATCTGTAAACATCGATAACACAGTTTAAGCAAGGAATGCAGAAATTTAGAGGGTAGGAATAGAAAATGAATATTATTCATCATAAATGTATACTTGTAATAAACCAAAGATATGCAAACATCTGTAAAGCTACTCCAGAAACTTTCTCCTCTCCCCACCCTCACAGAATTGCTCAAAACCTGGATCTGAGGGTCGTGGTGTTCAGCCACTATGCGAAGAAAGTTCTAAAGGCTCACAAGATAAGTCCTGATGCTTTCATACAGATGGCAATACAATTGGCCTACTATAGGTAAGAAGCTGAAAACTCATGGAGATGACTTGTCCTTGTATGCAGACTTTTTTCTCATTGCAGTCAAGCTAACTGACTACAAAGCCTTCATGTAGGGAGAAAAACATGACCACACAGTGAAGCTGTAACATCAAAAATATGTACCCATTAACACTGACAAATCTTGGCTGTTTTGTCAAAGTGGCTACATTAAGAAATTGCAGTAGTCCAGTCTAGAAATAATGTAAATACATAGTCAGTGCTCATCGTTATAAGTTGCATTGTAAACTTTAACTGAAGAAGCCCCAAATTTAAGTAAACCATCGAAAAAGAAGCCTATGAAAGAAAGTAGTTTAAAACCCATAAAAAGCCAAGGTGAAGTCTGGCCAAGATCCCCCATTCCAGTGACTTTTCTTTTATCAACAAAGTTCTTTGGAGCCCAATTCAAATCAGCATCTAACCAATCATGGATGTGATCTTTGGAAGTGGTGATCTTGATACCTCTTCAGATACCTTTAATTCTTATTTGAAGTTCATTCTTATACACTACCAGTCAAAAGTTTGGACACACCTTTTCATTTATTAGTTTTTCTTTATTTTCATGACTATTTACATTGTCCATTCTCACTGAAGGCATCAAAACTATGAATGAACACAAATGGAATTATGCAGTAAACAAAAAAGTCTGAAAAAAATCAAA
The DNA here is from genome assembly GCF_021347895.1 of Acanthochromis polyacanthus. Classification (NCBI taxonomy): domain Eukaryota; kingdom Metazoa; phylum Chordata; class Actinopteri; family Pomacentridae; genus Acanthochromis; species Acanthochromis polyacanthus. Next base: position 1,583,759 of record NC_067116.1, read on the forward strand.
ACATATATTATATTTTAGATTCTTCAAAATAGCCACCTTTTGCTTTGATCCCCGCTTTGCACATCCTTGGCATTCTCTCCATGAGCTTCATGAGGTAGTCACCTGAAATGGTTTTCTAGCAGTCTTGAAAGAGTTCCCAGAGATGCTGAGAACTAGTTGGCCCTTTTGCCTTCACTGCGGTCCATCTTATCCCAAACCATCTGGATTGGGATAAGATCAGGTGACTGTGGAGGCCAGGTCAGCTGATGCAGCACTCCATCAGTCTTCTTGGTCAAATAGCCCTCACACAGCCTGGAAGTGTGTTTGGGGTCATTGTCCTGTTGAAAAATAAATCATAGTCCAACTAAACACAAACTGGATGGGATGGCATGTTGCTGTAAGACCATGCAAAGCAGTAATCAAAGCAAATGCAGGGCTTAAAGTTTTCCGGCGCCGCGCCGGATTTCCGGCGCATGGAAATGTACCATTGAAAAGATTTCATCCATCTCCGTCCAGAAGGCTCCAAGCATGTGCGTCATTGTGCATTCAGTTGCTCCGCTTTAATCAATCAAACTCCAAATCCTACATTAAAAAAATATACACCTTCTGTCCAGGCATGCGGCTTTCTGATAGAACTTTTATCCAATTACAGTTTTGTAACTGCGAGTGCGCATCGACTGCTGGGCCACGATATGCTGCCCCCTCTTGGTTCGGCATCGTCAGTGCTGCTGATAAGAAATAACAGTATCCCACAAACAAAATCCAAATTTGCAAAATTTGTTGGTGTTTTTTGTAATTATATTTAAAGGGAATTACTGGAAACACATTGATATATATTGCATATTATTTATTTTATTTCTGCTTGGACTGTATACCCATTCCACATGTGTCCCAGCCCTGTGGCTGCCTGGTCTCTCCAGAGCGCACGGAGCTCCAATCTGTGAGTGGTGCGGTGAAGAATCGAGCAGCTGATCACTGATCAATAGCGTTGGAGCTTGTGTTTCGCCCAAAGACGCAGATACTAAAGTTTGCTCCGACTTTGTGTGACAGAGGAGAGAGGATGTGTTTCTGCTGATTAACAAAGAGAGCAGCCGCTGCCGCGATTCCAGAGCTCAGTGAAGCTGACCCCCCACCCACAGAAAAAATCCAAGCAAACAGGCTGAGTGGTTAGTGCTTCGTTTGTGCTGATTTGTGCCGGTAAAATTTTCGTTTGTGCTGCTATAGTTTTTGAGATATTACAAATTTTATTTTTGGGCGATGATGTCATCATCCCCCCAGCTTGCTCCAAAATATACCAGACTTGTCTACTTTTTTAGTGCTTCGTTTGTGCTGATTTGTGCCGGTAAAATTTTCGTTTGTGCTGCTATAGTTTTTGAGATATTACAAGTTTTATTTTTGGGCGATGATGTCATCATCCCCCCAGCTTGCTCCAAAATATACCAGACTTGTCTACTTTTTTAGTGCTTCGTTTGTGCTGATTTGTGCCGGTAAAATTTTCGTTTGTGCTGCTATAGTTTTTGAGATATTACAAGTTTTATTTTTGGGCGATGATGTCATCATCCCCCCAGCTTGCTCCAAAATGAACCAGACTTGTCTACTTTTTTAGTGCTTCGTTTGTGCTGATTTGTGCCGGTAAAATTTTCGTTTGTGCTGCTATAGTTTTTGAGATATTACAAATTTTATTTTTGGGCGATGATGTCATCATCCCCCCAGTTTGCTCCAAAATATACCAGACTTGTCTACTTTTTTAGTGCTTCGTTTGTGCTGATTTGTGCCGGTAAAATTTTCGTTTGTGCTGCTATAGTTTTTCAGATATTACAAGTTTTATTTACAGACGATCACATGACCCGAATTGAAGTCTGTGGTCTGCCACGTTTATAACGTCTTAATGTATATAATGTGTATAGAACTACTGTAATAACATCTGAGGATGTTCAACCTGTTATTGCTGGAAAATGTCTCTTTGAACTGACTTTGTGCCTTTGTGTGTACATTTGTTCAATAAAATTTGGTTAAATAAACGTAGAATGTGTATTTATGTTACTAATTTACATTTTTAATGAACTGTGCTTTATATTTACTTTGCCAATCACATTTCTGTCATAAGACAATAAATGAAACCGCTTCAAAGTTTATTTAGGAGCATGAAGCATTAAAAAAAAAAACAACATTCAGCACTCCCCACTAAGAACGACACAAAATAGCAGTCTTTCACAGCCATTTCACAAGACACACACATTGGATGACCTTTTCACAATTTTACCGTTTCAGTGGTATTTTTACAACCTTCAGATAAATCTGATTTCTAGACACGGTAAGTGCACTTGTAAAATACCGAGGTTTTAGCAAAAATAATGCAGTAAAATTCCAAGTTAACATGATTTAGCTAACATGGTATCGCTAACATTTTCAAAATTAAACAGGAAACACTTCATTTGTAAATGCACAAAAGACCCAAGTAAGCATGTAGATTGCTGGAGACTGATATGCTTTGTGTCTCCAGGAAGATTATATAGGCCAGAATTAATGTTTTGATCAGTGCTAATCATCGTTTTTTTTTTTAACTAGATGCCCCGAAAGCCATCAGTAGACAGGGATTCAATTTTTGCTGTTCTCTGCACTTCAAAAGAGGCCATAGTCAACAATGGCAAAATAGCCACTCCAGCTGCCACTGTCTGGACAGAGCTGAGTCAGCAGTTAGAAGGCAAGATGTCTGCAAAGGCCCTGTACACTTTTGTGAAGCTGAACAGACATAACATCTGGTCAGTTTTGGAATTTAGTGACCAGGAAAGTGATCCAGACAGTACTGTTGACATGGAGTCAGACTCAGGTTGCATTTCTCCTGAACAAAAAGATTGTCAAGCTTTTCAGCTGGAAGTGCCTTTTGAGGAATGGATTAAATTTATTCCAGAAAAAGTGCAATACAAAGACAAGTTTTCTCCATCTCAGAAAAGGGAATACACAGTTTTGAAAACTGGCACTTGGACTCATGTCATAAATAATTTATTGTGGAAGAAGATAAAAAACTCATGCACATTTGTGTTCCAAAGAGCCAAGGTTTATCCAACTGTCACTAATACTTACATACAGATTAGAGGCTACTGTAAGGAGTGCAATGGCCATTTGGAAATGAAATGTGACAGAGAGCCAGCAATTAATAGCCCAATGATGTTTCAGTGTGACATAAAAAATACAGACATCTCGCTGCACACTGGCCGTTCCAAGCGGTTCATGTCTGGAAACCTGCGTGAGCAGATTGCGAAAGAGCTGTGTGAGGGCAGGATGGAACCAGCTGTATGGAGGTCAGCAAAGGCAGCAGATCTAATGGATGTTGGAGATCCTGAGCCAAGCCACCTACCAAATTTGGCCACCCTGCGGAAAGCCAAACAAGAGAGAAAAGATCTGGAATTAGGGGAAAAAGATCCTATTAGATCTTTGCAGTTCCTAAAATATAGTGCACCTCACAGTGGTAGCATTCGAGACATTGGACTGGATAAGTTTTTCTGTCACTACTGGAGTCAAACTCAGCTGCATGTATATAAGACGTTGTCTAAAACAACTCACCCAGCAGTGTGTTTTGATGCAACTGGCTCAGTAGTGAGAAAACTGGTGAGACCAAATGGTACATCTGGCCATATCTTCCTTTATCAAGGCATTCTGACAGCACACAACTGCTCCAGTGTCCCAGTGGTGCAAATGCTGTCAGAGAGACATGATGTTAATGCCATTGCAAATTGGTTAGCAGAATGGATTCGTGCAGGTGCAGCTGTTCCAAAGGAAGCTGTGAGTGATTTTTCTCTGGCCATTCTTGGAGCTCTGGTCAAGGCTTTCACTCCTCATCCTGATCTTAAGACCTACATTAATGAATGTTTCAATGTCTTACGTGGGAACCAGTCTGCAAAACTTCCCCCTTGTTTTGTCAGGGTTGATGTTGCACACTGCATCAAGATGATCTGCCAGTGGGATTGCCTGAAAAACAAAGCACATCGTGTCAAAGATTTCTTTGTCAGGTCTTTAGCACAGCTTCTTCAGTCGCAATCCTTGGACCATGCAAAACACATCTTACATGCTATCACTGTTGTTGCCCTCAGTGAGGCAGAGGGTGACGACAGTTCTGGAGTCCCTCTCGCATCAGAAAGGTGCAAGAAATACCTAAAAGCCCAAATTGCAGAGGACTCCATCATCACTCCAGGAGAAGAGAGAGAGGAAATGAAAACAGTGGATCCATGTGATGAGATCCAGACTGACCTACGACAGTGGGTAACAGAAATATGCGAGGAGAGCAGGTCACTTGCTGCAGCTAACGGGGATCGAGACAATATTCACTTCCTCCCTGAGATTATTCCCCACATAATACGGCTTGCAAGTTACTTACCGCTCTGGACAGGAATAATGGTCCCTCTCTTCCAAAGCACCAGCATCACAGCAAGCTCAGCCACTGCTGAAGCAGAGTTCAGAAATATAAAACATGGCCTTTTCAAACATGAAAACTTGCCAGTTCGAGTTGATCGCTTCATTGCTCGTCATTTGTCTTTCATTGAAGGAAATATGCGGATTTGCTCTGCAAAAGAAATGAAAGATGAGGCAACAGCGGCATCTGTGATAGTCACAGAAGCCAATCCAGCATCCATGACTACCCACAGTGCAGAAGGCAAGATAAAAATGGATGTTCACCCTTTTGTGGAATGTGATGCTGCCACAAACATTCCTTCAGCAGATGATGAAGCGGTCGAAAACTGGAGAGGCCAAGTGGTTCCACCCAAAAAAAGGAAGAGGACTTCCTACCTCTCTCCTTGCGCTGAGTGGCTCCACGTAGATCCATCTTTTGGGGCCAAAAGAGTGAAGGTGGGATTATTAAAAAATGGAAACCTTCATCAGCCTATTAGACTTGGCAAATCAATGATCTCTGTGTTGAACACCTGCACATTTGATGCGTTTTGTCAGGCTTTATGTTGTGCTTTCTGTGACAGCTCTGCATTTCAAAATGCTGTTAGGAGAGACAGTGACAACCCAGTCTTGCAGCTGGTGAAAGCTGTCGTCACAGATGGGTCACCAAACAGACATACTCACAGAGGGCAGAGCTGCTTAGTACAATGTTTGAAGCAGTCCAGTTGAGGTCCGGTGCCCTCCAAGTTGATGCACAGTGCAACATCTCTACTGTCATTGCAAAAACAATGAGAAATGTATCCAGTGTGTATCTCACAAAACACTGCTCTTCACAGTACTGTTACCTCAGCAAAGGAATGACAAGGGAAGTGCCACTTGTTTCTCCTGACCTTTCTGTTCTGAGGAATTCTGGTGTGGCTCAGCTTGACACTGCTGTGGAAGAAGGACTCCGGCTGCCCCAGTCTCCCTGCCTCAGGCCAATCCTGGAGCATTCTCAGTGTCCAGCAGAACTGAAAACAGCAAACAGAACCTCAGGAAAAGTGCTCTGTGCAGGGACAGTTACTCACAGCTACAGCATTGGAGAAGTAACATGGATTGACACAGACCCTGCAAACCAAACCGAATTTTGCTTGAGTGAATTTCCCTCCAGTATGGTTCTCCAAGGAAAGACATTCACTCTGAGAGCTATCATTGCATTTCAGGGAAGCTTGACCAAGGATGGTCTGGGGCACTACACTGCATACTGCAGGAGAGCTTCCTGTGTGTGGGAGAAGTATGATGACTTGACCAGTGGAGTCACAGCAGCATCTGAGAAGGAAAAGCTACAAGCACATGCTGTGCTATACACTGTAAATTGAGCATTGTTCAAAATTGGCCCTGTTTAAGCCATTAATCAAGGTGCTATTGCTGCCAGGTTGCTTTGACCCTGTTAATTGCCACTTGTGGCTATACTGTTATTCATTATGTGGTTTATTATAGTTACATGTGTTCAATATGGCTATTTTTTTGGCTATTTAAAATATTCCACATATGGAAGTTCTTATTTCTCACCTTCACTTCAACACAAGCTACCTTGTGCACTGATGTACTTTAAAATAAGTCTCTCATTCAGTTTACCTCAACGAGAGACTATATTCCGGAGAACCTGATAAGTTTTACTCAACAATCGTTAGTTTAATTTGATATCTACAGCAGTATTTATCATTTCAGAGGTTGTAATTTCCACAAATATCCGGTTAGCTTCTTGTTGTCTTTGTGATTTGGTATCTCGGAGGGTTTTGAGACTGAATGATTTAAAATGTGAGAATTGCGTTTGTTTTAGGTTGTATGTAGTTAGTGAGACTGAAAGGGATTTGTGAATATTTGTTACACTTGTTAGTGAGATAAAGGATTCTCTACTGTGATTGGAGGGATTTATTTTTATTACAGTATTTGTATATGGTTCGGTTTTTGTGTTTTTTGGTTCCATGAATGTGCCAGTGGGAAGAATGATGGACTCTCCAAGCCATCAAGGTTCTGATATTTACTTTTTTGATGGAAACTTTTTTTTTATCGGTACATTCAAATTTTCACATAAAGTTGATTTTCCAAATCAAAAGTCTTTTTTCAGTCTTTTCTTTTTCAGTCTATTATATATTGGATTTTCAAACACAGTCATCTTCTTCTGTATCCTCTTCGAAGTCATGGTTCTTTTTTTCTCAGTCAATTAACTATATTGATCATGCGCTGACCTCATGGCAGGCCGTGGAACATCAATTAACAACACGTGGCTTCTGGCTGCTTTGACGTGCTCTTGTACTTCGTCGTGGCAAAAACAACGCCAATAGAGTTTGTGTTTCTATATTTACAAAAAGCAAATGTCCACACTCATAACTAGGAATGGATATATGAAACCAATTTATTTACCGTCTGGAGTTCACCGATATCAACAAAGAGCAAGGTCTTCCCAACAGTCCACGCCACAATACACCTCCCCTATGCGTCACACCTGTGTCAATTAGTGTGGCCTTCAAATAAACGGGTATCTAGGTCACAGCACCACTCATTGGTTGCTGATTAAAATGGCTCCAACAGAATACATATAATTTAATAAAACTCCATATAGAAAAACCAGGCTCCCTAAGAAACAATATAGGCATTTATAAATCACTTAACCGGTAATGTCAGTTTTTATGCAGAAAAAAAAATTAGAGACTTACGTTTCATTCCTTCTTGTATTGGTAACATCCGACAACTTCACTTTGTCGCTGATTTAATAACAGATAAGTAGTACAACATTCTGTAGGAAGCGCAGAACGCTGCCGCTGTTGACAGCCACGGACGGTGGTGTTGATGTCTATGGCGCAGACCACAGACGTCATCAATTCGGGTCATGTGATCGTCTGTAAATAAAACTTGTAATATCTGAAAAACTATAGCAGCACAAACGAAAATTTTAACGGCACAAATCAGCACAAACGAAGCACTAAAAAAGTAGACAAGTCTGGTATATTTTGGAGCAAGCTGGGGGGATGATGACGTCATCGCCCAAAAATAAAACTTGTAATATCTGAAAAACGATAGCAGCACAAACGAAAATTTTACCGGCACAAATCAGCACAAACGAAGCACTAACCACTCAGCCTGTTTGCTTGGATTTTTTCTGTGGGGGGGTCAGCTTCACTGAGCTCTGAGCCGCGGTGTGTTGACTCGCCCCATTGGCGTAAGTGCGTCAGTGGCGATGCGCGTGCACGCCCCACAGTCCCCATGGTTTCGCCACAAAATAAAAACAAACGGGCTTAGGTATTGAATTTAAAAAAGTAACAAAACAGAAGTTGTTGATTTTGTTTGATTTCTTAATCTTTAAACATTTTCTATGTGTTTTACAACGGCAAAAGGAAAAAAGGAAACAGCTATTTAGTTTGCTGGCTTTTATTTTGAAAGGAAAAAAAATCAAACATCAAGCCATACGGATTTGTCCCATTATTCTACTCAGAACATCTGTTTAGTTAAATATGCACAAACTGAATGTAGCTTAGGTGATATTAACCTTTTTTATTTGAGGACATATAGGATGTTTGTAATAATGAGTTAAATAGCTCTCAGCAGATTTTGTGACCTTATGCATCCAATGATGTCTAGCCACAAACAAAAACTCTCCAATCTCAAGCAAATATTGTTAGTAAGAACAGAACAAACGTATGTGTAACAAAGACGAACAATTCTTGACTGTTGCACCCCTCCATTTGGAGTGGTACATTCCACCCCGTCTAAGTTGGTATGCTCCAGCCCTGGTGCAGTTGAGAAGACGGTGTTCATCTCGTTAGCTTCTCGTAGCTCTGTGTACATGCTGTTGTGTGCGTCAATTGAAAGAATGTAAGTGTGTTTAAGTAAGATATACATAGTGTGAAGGATTTCCACTGAATTATGTTTGTGCATTTCATGTTTAATCTGCGGCATCATGTTAATTGGGCATCGTTAAGTGCCGCTACGGAATGCAGTGTTACGGTCGCATGTGCGTTTAGCACCTGTTGTTCTTATAGTAGGAGTTAATGCTTATCACCATGTATGGCTGTTGTTGCTGCAGAGATATATATGTGTGTTGCATATGTGCTGTAGAGTGCTAACCTCTGCTAGTTACATATAGTTATTGGTATTTTCTGCATGAAAAGTACTGCTTTTATGTTACTTCCCCCTAAGGGAATTCTGTGAAGGGACGTATTATATGGTCTCATGGCACCATCTAGTGGTTATTTTGTAATATAGCGGTAAATCACCCTACAAAGCCAATGTGACATTTTGAATCCACAAATCGCTGTTAAATGGTAGTTAGTACATAGATATATATTCTTATATTGTGTTATAATTTCAATTTCAGACCACACACACATACGGCATTCTGTACACCTAGTTGGACTTTGTCAATAAAGTCTCTGAAGCGGAACACGTGGACAGTCTGTGATTTGATCGATCACACCAGTGGTGGTTGGTGAATTCCGAACCATAAGAATTGGAAAGGAGCCGTTGCGCTATACTTTCTTTTATGGTCCTTCGAGCCGGATCGCCATCTCGCCACTGATAAGGATGCCTGAAGTACCAGAGGACCAGCCCAGTGTGCGCGTCAGGAGGCAGCCATCCCTTCCCGCACACTTGCAAGACTACGACCTCACCGGCTTTCACAGGAGTAATCCTCTACCTGTCTCAGCTCACCCTGTTCAGTACCATGAGGAGGATAGAGGAATAGAGGAAGGAGCAACCGGAGGCGAGCGCTCGTCATCACCCGTCAGCCAGGATGATAACCCCTTGACCCAGTGGGTATTGAAGGATCAGTGGTCCTCTAAGAGAGAGTCCCGCCGGAGGACTGACCAGCAGAGACCAGGCCCAGATGGAGAAGCCCTGCTCACAGAGTTGGAGGAGGTAAAGATGCAGAATGCGACACTTCGTTATCAGAATGAGCATAATAAGCTCAAGTTGGAGCAAATCAGCCGTCAAAACTCCTCTGACACCCGCAAGCTACGTGAACAAGTAGAGCAATTAAGTGGTCTGGTCCAGCAACTGCAGGCATCAGGTGAACCAGTCAAGCCCAGGACCACCAGCCCGCTGGAGACAGAGCGTTCATCTGCTCCTTTGAGATGTGAACCCATCCCGGTGAAAGCACATCTCTCCCCACCACTCAAGGTGCAACCCACCTCCTATGTTAACCAGAGGATGGCTCCAATCACTAGACCATTCCGAGAGTCGTCCGATCCCAGTTCCTCTGAGAGTGAGGAGCATCACTACAGGTCACATCGAGGCCCTGCATCCAGGAGACAAGACACTCGCCATTACCGTCACTCCCGTCGCCATACCCCAAGTCCAGTGGGAGGACAGGAGCGGTTCTATAGGGGCCCAACGCCCACAATTCCTGACATGAGCAGCCCAAATCCACGGGACTTTAATCGTCTGAGGATTGCCCTTGATAACCTTCTCCCCAGTGATGCTTCAGAAAGATTTAGGTATCAAATACTCGTTGATCACCTTAAGACCGAAGAGGCGCTTCTCATTGCGGACTCATATAGTAACTCTACACATCCTTTTACTGACACCATGGCAGCTCTGAACCTGCAATATGGACAGCCCCACCAGTTAGCCCTCCAACGGATAGCTGAACTCATGGATGGACCGAATATCACTCATGGTGACACCAAAGCATTCAGGATGTTTGCCCTACGTGTGCGTTCCTTGGTGAGCATGTTGGAGCAACTGGGAAGAAAAGGCAATGTCGAGTTAGAGTGTGGCTCACATGTGTCTCGGCTGTTAAGTAAACTCCCCCATGAGCTTCGCTCTAGTTTCCGCCGCTTCATTCACCCCCTCACCGTGCCCATACCAACTCTCCTTGACTTTGCTGGTTGGCTAGAGTACGAGCTCCAGATACAGGAAGACAACACCCAGTTCAGCATCAGCACAAGGAGAGAGAAGGAAGTCAAGAGCAAAGGTCAGAAGAAAGCCTTTAAAGCTTCCACAGGACCGTCAACTGTTTTTATGAGCACAGCACCCGCTCCCCAGAAGGAGACAACTCCGCCACCTCCAGCTGACCTCAACAAGAAGTACTGCCCATACTGTGACAACAGTAAGCACTCACTGAATAACTGTGCTAATTTCAAGATGCTCAGCTCGATTCAGAAGCAGAGTTGGATTAAAGATAACCACCGCTGCTGGCGTTGTGGCCGAGGCCATCGAGCTGCTGAATGTAACCTGAAGATGCGCTGCAAGAGCTGTAGTAGCCGTCACCTTCTTGCTCTGCATGATATCAATGCATGGGCTGGTGGCGGTAGAGAGCAGGTTGGAGCGAAATCAGACACCACAGAAACCCCCATTACCAGCACTACAGAGGAGGTCCTATACATCGACCGACCTTTAGAAGGGCGAAAGGTGCTGCTCAAAGTCAGTAGAGTTGTGCTGAGCAATGGAAGCAGAACCATGGATGCCTACGCCATACTAGACGATGGTTCGGAGCGCACAATTCTCCTCCAAGCAGCAGCTCAGCAGCTTGGCCTGAAAGGGGAACCCGAAGATCTCCCCTTGAGAACTGTTAGACAAGAAATGCAAATCCTACATGGTGCTATGGTTTCCTTCACCATCTCGTCTGCTGCTGAACCACATCGGGTTTACGCCATCAAACACGCCTTCACCTCAAAACGCTTGGGTTTAGCTGAACACACCCATCCAGTTGAGGCGCTGCAGAAGAAATATAAACATCTGAAAGATCTACCCCTGCAACCGCTGCATCTTGTCCGCCCCGTCCTACTCATCGGCTCAGATCACCCCCACCTGATCACACCGGTAGAGCCGGTACGCCTGGGACCCCCTGGAGGCCCTGCTGCAGTAAAGACTCGTCTTGGATGGACTCTCCAAGGCCCAGCACAGGGTCTGCGGCGTTGTCAGGCAGAACAGCAGATCTTATTCACATCCATCCAGTCACAGCCCTCAGAACTCTACAGCCATGTGGAAAAGCTGTGGCAAATGGACACTCTGCCCTGGCGCAATGAGAAGATTAGCACCAGCTCACGTCAAGATCAAGAGGCTCTTGCCCTGCTGGAGAGTAGAACAATCAGAGTGGATGTAGAGGGCATCCACAGATACGCTACCCCCCTCCTACGTGTGCAGAACATGCCCCCACTCAAAGCTCCCAAGGAAGCAGCTCTCCCTCAGCTCCGTGCGACAGAGAAAAGGCTGTCTCGAGACCCAGAGAAAGCAGCTGCTTACATGGCCGAAATTCAGAAGCTGGCAACAGCAGGCTACATTGTGAAGTTGAAACCAGGTGAAGAAGACACTCCTACAAGCTGGTACATCCCCCACCATATGGTGACGCACAATGAGAAGAACAGAGTGGTCTTCAACTGTTCATTTGAATATAAAGGTGAGAGCCTGAACCGACGCCTGCTCCCTGGTCCAACACTGGGTCCCTCTCTACTGGCTGTGCTTTTGAGATTCAGGGAGCATGCAGTGGCTATCAGCAGCGACATTCGCAGCATGTTCCATCAGGTCAGACTGCTTCCTGATGACCAGCCCCTCCTCAGATTCTTGTGGAGAGATCTGAAACGCGAGGAACCGCCCGACATTTATGAATGGAGAGTGCTACCGTTTGGCACCACCAGTTCTCCCTGCTGTGCCACATTCGCTCTTCAAAAACATGCAATTGAACATACTAGTGAGGGAGAAGACGTCAGAGAAGCAGTGCTGAAGTCATTCTACGTGGACAACTGTCTACACAGTCTCTCATCTGAAGAGGAGGCTAAAGCCCTAGTGGATCATCTGCAGCACACACTGGCCAGCGGGGGCTTTGAACTGAGACAGTGGACGAGTAATAAACCATCTGTTATCTCCCACCTGCCCCCTGATATTAGATCCACCAGCGCAGAGTTGTGGATAATCCAAGGTCAACCAGATGCTTCTGAATGAGCCCTTGGACTTCTCTGGCATTGTCCTTCAGACCCACTGTCTTACAAGCACCAGTCCGTTGAGCACACAGTGGTCACCCTCCGCACCATTTACCAGGTGCTTGCTAGCCAATATGATCCCCTTGGATTTATTGTGCCGTATACCACCAGAGCCAAGGTTGTTGTTCAGAGACTGTGGGACCAAAAGAGAGACTGGGATGATCCATCCCTACCTGAAGACCTCCTTCACGCTTGGCAGGAGTGGGAGGGTGAGCTCCCTGATCTGAAGAACATCATCCTACCAAGGTGCTACACCAGCGAACATCTGGATTCAGAGACCAGTCAGAGAGAAATACACGTCTTCTGTGATGCTTCAGATCGGGCCTATGGCTCTGTCGCATACCTGCGAACTGAGAGTGCTGAAGGTGAAGTGGAGACTGCCTTTCTCACCGCCAGATCTCGCGTAGCTCCGAAGAAACAACAATCAATTCCACGCCTGGAGCTATGTGCAGCCCTAACCGGAGCACAGCTGACGAAAGTGTTAAAAGAAGAGCTCACTCTGCCCATTCGGCAGATCACCTTATGGACTGATTCAACCACTGTACTTACCTGGTTGCAGTCTGATTCTTGTAGATTTAAAGTGTTCGTAGGAACACGTGTTGCAGAAATTCAGGAACTGACTGCTGGAGACTCATGGAGGTATGTAGACTCTGCAAATAATGCTGCAGACGACATCACTCGAGGCAAGCACCTTCAAGAGCTCACAGCCACGAGTCGCTGGTTCCAAGGTCCAGCCTTTCTACGAAAGACCTCCGATCAGTGGCCACAATTGCAACAGGTGCCAGCCGTCACTGCAGAGTGTGGGGAACTGAAGAAAGCGACTTTCTGCGGCCTATCTGTCACACCTCCCCTCACCGCTATTCCCGACATCACCCAGTCTAAGACCTGGAATGAACTGGTTGCAGCCACTGCCCAGTCCCTGCAGGGGGCGGCCCACGCCCAACTCACTGCTGATGACTACAGACAGGCAGAGAACATCCTACTTCAGCGAGTGCAGCAGGACTGTTTCCCCCATGATTATGACCAGATGCGGGCAGAGAAATCCCTCTCCAGCAGTAGTCGCCTTATAACTCTGGCTCCACAATTCGACAAGACTGCACAGCTCATCAGAGTTGGTGGTCGGCTACGGCACACACCAGACATCGATGTAGAGACCCTCCACCCGATTGTCCTCGACCCCAAGCACAAAATCACGCAGCTTCTCATCCAGCATTATGATGACCAGCTACACCATCCAGGTAGTGAACGAGTGTTTGCTGAAGTGAGGAGGAAATACTGGATCTTAAGAGGAAGAGAGGCCATACGGTGTCATCAGCATCACTGTGCTGAATGCAGGAAGTGGCGTGGGAAGCCACACATCCCCCGCATGGCAGATCTTCCCCCCGCGAGGCTACGTCTCCATAAGCCGGCCTTTTATTCAACAGGGGTCGATTGTTTCGGTCCCTACACCATAAAGATCGGCAGAAGAACAGAAAAGAGATGGGGCATAATATTTAAATGCTTGACCACAAGGGCAGTGCATTTAGATCTCCTCACCAGTATTGACACAGACTCCTTCCTGATGGCTCTGAGGAGGTTTGTGGCCCGCCGAGGCAAGCCCTTGGAGATACACTCTGATCAGGGCACTAACTTCAAGGGTGGAGAGCGGGAACTGAGAGAGGCCTTCTCGTCACTTCAGCCAGAGCTGCAGACCCACCTGGCTTCCCAACAGATCAAGTTCACCTTTAACCCACCGAGTGCCCCTCACTTTGGGGGCTGTTGGGAGAGAGAGATACGATCTCTCAAACAAGCCCTTCAGGTTATTCTTGGCAATCAGTCCGTCACTGAGGAGGTCCTGCAGACTGTGCTTGTGGAAATTGAGGGCATCCTTAATTCCAAACCTTTAGGCTACACCTCATCTGATGTGGCTGACCCTGACCCTGTGACCCCCAACATCCTGTTGATGGGGCGGCCCGACTCGTCACTACCACAGGTTGTGTACCCAGAGTCCGAGCTTCTTAGTAGACGAAGATGGCGCCAGAGCCAACTTCTAGCAGACCACTTTTGGAGTCGTTTCATCCGATTCTATTTGCCTGATCTTCAGACGAGGCAGAAGTGGTATTCAGACCCTGCAAACCTTCAAGCTGGAGACACGGTAATGATAGTTGACCCCCAGCTTCCTCGAGCGTCATGGCCCGTGGGACAGATCACGCAGACCCTTCCAGCTCCTGATGGACGTGTCCGAACTGTGACAGTTGAAGTGGGAGATCGCTCCTACACTCGGCCAGTGTCCCGCATCATCAGCCTTCCTAAGCTGGCGGACTGCTAAGGACTGAAGGCTGACTATGGCCATTGCTGTTGTGCAGATTTCCTAAGGAAATCTGGGGGCGGCTGTAACAAAGACGAACAATTCTTGACTGTTGCACCCCTCCATTTGGAGTGGTACATTCCACCCCGTCTAAGTTGGTATGCTCCAGCCCTGGTGCAGTTGAGAAGACGGTGTTCATCTCGTTAGCTTCTCGTAGCTCTGTGTACATGCTGTTGTGTGCGTCAATTGAAAGAATGTAAGTGTGTTTAAGTAAGATATACATAGTGTGAAGGATTTCCACTTAATTATGTTTGTGCATTTCATGTTTAATCTGCGGCATCATGTTAATTGGGCATCGTTAAGTGCCGCTACGGAATGCAGTGTTACGGTCGCATGTGCGTTTAGCACCTGTTGTTCTTATAGTAGGAGTTAATGCTTATCACCATGTATGGCTGTTGTTGCTGCAGAGATATATATGTGTGTTGCATATGTGCTGTAGAGCAGTGGTTCCCAAAGTGGGGGTCCCGACCCCCCGGGGGGTCGCGGTACCCCTCCGTGGGGGTCGCGAGATGATTTCCAGAACAGCAAAAGAAAAAAAAAGAAAAAAATTTTTCGAGAGGGCCTTTACATTTTTATTTTATATATTTTTTGTTGCTGAAATATCTGTTTAAAATAGTTAAATAACTATATGAAAAAAAAGTTTTTTTTTTGTTATTATTATTTTAACATTACGTCAATTACAAATGAAGTTTACGTCTATGACGCAGCATACGTGCCCTTCGTTTTAATCTTAATGCTAGAGCTAGCTTTCTGAAGTTGCGATTAAGACCTTTATCAAAATGAAACGGTGGCTAATATCCACAACTCAAAAACAGAGTGAAGTTGAAAAGCCAGATTTGCAAGCGGCAAGGCCTGATGACAGAGCAGGAAGCACCGTGGGAACACCAGAGAAGTCTGCGGAGGACTGCGACACAGAACCGCCAGAGCATCGCCCGGCAGCGGCTAAGGTGGGAGCCCGCCAAGCCCACAAATCGGACACTTCTTCATCCAAATCAAGAAAATACAGGGATGAATTTATTAAGTATGGATTCGTGTGTCACGTTGTAAATGGTATACAACACCCACAGTGTGTAGTGTGCTCGGAGGTCCTTGCTCACGAGAGCCTTAAACCGGTGAAAATGTTGAGACACCTGACGACTAAACATCCTTCACTTGTGTCAAAACCAGCAGAGTTTTTTCGCCGAAAGGAGGGAGAACTAAGAGGGCAAAAGAGGGTCCTAACTAAACAAACTACAATCCCTGCCAAAGCTCAGAGGGCTTCATATGAAGTGGCATATTTAATTGCTCAAGCAAAAAAGCCTCACACAATTGGAGAAAGTTTGATCAAACCCGCCGCGGTGGCGATGAGTCGAGTCATGCACGGGGATAAAGCCGCCGCTGAGCTGACACAAGTCCCGCTGTCAGATGGGACAGTATCCCGCCGCATCAGTGAGATGGCACAGGACATCAAGACTCAGCTCATTGATGCAGTGAAAGAAGGAAAGTATACTTTACAACTGGACGAGTCAACTGACGTTTCGCATTGTGCCCAGCTTCTTGTTTTTGTGAGATACGTTTTTAAAGAGAAGCTTAATGAAGAAATGCTCTTTTGCACGCCGCTGGAAGGAGCGTGTACAGGCGAGGACATTTTTTAACAAACTGGACAGCAAGCTAAAAGAAGAAGGTATGTCCTGGAGTGAGTGCTTATCAGTGTGCACAGATGGAGCAGGGGCAATGCTGGGGAAAAAGAAGGGGTTGAGAGCACGAGTCCAGCAAGTTGCCCCTCACGTCTGCTTTACCCACTGCATTATACACAGAGAAGCCCTTGCATGTAAATCACTGAGTGCAGAGTTAAAGCACGTCCTTGACACAGCAGTGAAAATCGTGAATTATATAAAATCACGTCCGCTTAACACCAGACTGTTTGCAACCCTCTGTAACGAAATGGGAGCGGAGCACCAAGGCCTCCTGTTGCACACAGAGGTGAGATGGCTTTCCCGGGGAAATGTACTGAGCCGCTTGTGTGAGCTGAGGGAAGAGGTGCGCATCTTCCTCGCCGACCAAAGATCACCTCTCGCAGAACACCTCTCTGATCCTGACTGGGTAGCAAGGCTGGTGTATTTATCATCTGTTTTTGGCAAACTGAATGGGTTGAATATGTCACTGCAAGGTGAAAACACAAGCATTTTGACCCTCAATGACAAAGTGCAAGCATTTGTGCGTAAACTGGAGCGCTGGAGAGAGCGCGCTGAAGCTGGACATATGGACATGTTTACTGAGCTGGATGATTTTATTGAAGAAAATGCTTTGAGTGTGAACATTGTAAGGGCGTCTGTAGCGGATCACCTTCAGTCTCTTGTGGATCATTTTAAAAAGTATTTCCCAGAAGAAACTGCTCCTGAAAGGCATGATTGGATCCGATCCCCGTTCACTGCAAAAACAAATCATTTGACATCTGACTTTGAGGATGCGCTGATTGAACTTTCATCTGACCGAACCCTGAGAGCGCTTTTTGATGCCAAGAGCCTGGATGAGTTTTGGATTTCGGTGAGGAAGGAGTACCCGCAGCTGTCTGCAGCAGCATTGAACACACTGATGCCATTTGGCTCTACGTACTTATGCGAAAAAACTTTCTCTGCACTGACTTACATCAAGAACAAGCACAGATCTCGACTTAATGTGGAGGACGATCTCCGAATTGCCGTCTCCAAAATCAAACCGAGACTGGATCTTCTTTGCTCAGTGCATATTGCCCACCCATCGCATTAGGTGAGTTCTTCAAACACGCAGTAATTGTTGTGCAGCACTGCTCATAACTTTGAATAATCCGTCGCACTGCTGTGCTGTTTTAGACTGACAAATGTTTACCCGTAACACTGCTAATCCACATTTAACAGTTTCTTTTTTACTTTTGGACATGTGGGGGAAAGGGGGGGTCGCGGGTCTCCTATGATCCTATTTTGGGGGTCGCGGCCTGAAAAGATTGGGAACCCCTGCTGTAGAGTGCTAACCTCTGCTAGTTACATATAGTTATTGGTATTTTCTGCATGAAAAGTACTGCTTTTATGTTACTTCCCCCTAAGGGAATTCTGTGAAGGGACGTATTATATGGTCTCATGGCACCATCTAGTGGTTATTTTGTAATATAGCGGTAAATCACCCTACAAAGCCAATGTGACATTTTGAATCCACAAATCGCTGTTAAATGGTAGTTAGTACATAGATATATATTCTTATATTGTGTTATAATTTCAATTTCAGACCACACACACATACGGCATTCTGTCCACCTAGTTGGACTTTGTCAATAAAGTCTCTGAAGCGGAACACGTGGACAGTCTGTGATTTGATCGATCACACCAGTGGTGGTTGGTGAATTCCGAACCATAAGAATTGGAAAGGAGCCGTTGCGCTATACTTTCTTTTAGTATGGGTTGTGTGAAATGAATAATGGATAGTTAAATAAGAATGTTCTTAGGCTGCTTTCACCGTTTTTTCTTCCCAAAATATAGATAAAAAAATAGAAACATTTAAATTGAAAGCCAACTGAACAAATTATACAGTGAATACATTTTTTCCCTTATCAAAAACAAACAAAATGTGTGTCAGTTCAAACTGAAAATCAAATGATTGAAACTAAAGTCACAGATTATTGAGGTGTATCAAATGAGCAGTTACTAACATGGATGTGTGGTTATGTGCTACAGAGGGCTTCTTAATCACATCTGTGTGAGAAATGGGCTGACTCCAGAGGAAAAGGCCAGAGTAGAAGTTCTTCAGCATGAGCAGTCCATTGCCACCAGGACCCAGATAAACCAGATCAGGAAGGCCCGAATTTCTTTGCTAGTTAGAGTTTGAGAGAGTCGGCATCATGATCAACTTATTCAGAGGAATCTTATATTGTGAGGCAATAACTAAAATTGCATTAAAGAGTTAATACTAGTACTTTTATTACCTGATTAAATACAAAGTTGGTAAAGCAAGTGACATATGACAGTTTATTCTCTTGTAGTGTTCCAGAGAATATTAAACAAGTTAATTCTGTTGTCTGTGTTTTGCAGTTTATTTCAACAAACAACATTTTGAACATGTTAAAAAGAAAATGTTCAGAAAATTCACAAACAAAGCAAAAAAGAAAAAAGAAATGACTTTTTCAAACAGTACTCTCCAAGCACTTAATATTCTCTTGAGACTGACACTTGAGATAATGTTGTAAGTAAAAATTGTGCCTTATGAAGGAAAGCAGCAGAGTTTTGTAGCAGTTTTGTTGTGGTTGGTGTTTTGAGTTCTTGTTAAATCTACTGAAGAGATAAAAATTATTAAAAGTTATTAATAATACATGTACTTGATTTTCATGATTTTTCCCCTTTACACTAAAATAAATCTTTGCAATTATAGTGATGTGGTATTGAAACATCAACACAAAAAAAATCTGACTTGGGGCACTTTCTAAAATGTCTTAAGTTTTGGCCGAGTAAGGTTTTACATTTGAGCAACAATAAAATAGTGGGATCATAATGGGCATTATTTCCACCAGATGACCTCATATTTGCTCTGAATTAATAGAATCTCATATATATTGTGTTTTAGTGCGTTTTAAAACACATTTAAATACGTTTATTGACACTATAAATTGGATCTTAGAAGTTCAGGCTCAGGATTTTTTCTCACTTTAAGCCCTGCAAATGGTAACTACTTTGAAGAATGTAAATTAGAAAAACATGTTTTGACTTATTTCACATTTTTTTGTTCACTGCATAATTCCATAAATTTTCATTCATAATTTCGATGCCTTCAGTGAGAATCTACAATGAAAATAGTCATGAAAATAAAGAAAAAACATTAAATGAGAAGGTGTGTCACCACTTTGACTGGTAGTGTGCATTAAACCCATTTGTTAAATATCTACTATAACAGATCTCATGTTCGACTGAACAGGTGATTAAAATGATTTCAAACATAATATCTTTACCTCATATGGTTCCTGAGATCGTAAAAAAAATAAACATGCAAAAAAAGGTGGAATTTCAGGATACATGAAAAAAAACTTGTTAATATAACTAAGAATAAAAGCACATCCATTCAACAATAACACAATCTATGCTTAGGATAAAGGTATCTCTGTCTTGGCCCTTTGTAGCTGTGACAGAGAGATGAGGGCTGTTTGTGTCTCATGTTTCCATCCTCTTCAAATGTGAGATGCTCTTCTTCAGTAGTGACCATGCTGACCTGGTATTGTAGATTTAGTGTAGATGTTGGATCATAACTTCAGTGACACTGGATTTCCTTTATTTTAGGATTCAAAACTGTTTAGTTCATTCTTGTATAGAAAGGTCAGGTAGTCACAGTAAAGTACAATCTCCTCTTCTCCAGAGGTGTGCTTAGCTTCCGGATTGACACTTTGTGATCAAATTTTTTGATTGTACAGTCAATCAAAAAGTGTCTCTCCTGTGGAGTGGAGTCTCCTGCCAAATTTAAAGCTGTGAGAAAGGTCTCTAGATTTTCAGTGTGTGTTGCTTTGGAATGTGTCTGGCAATAAACTTTTTTCCTGCTCCTCAGTACACTATGCTAGTACTCATATTTCCCACATATTAGCTTCTCTTCATTAGCTTTGATATAGAATTTAATATCCTTGTTGTTGTCCTTGTTCAAAAGTGGGACCTAATGGTACAATGCAAAAACAAACTGGCAAAAACAAAACAAACCTTCACCCCCGTCAACCTTCTGTTTAAATTCCCAGCAGAGACGCCAGTAACGCATATCTCCATTGTCCACTCCAATATGTTGCAGAAGAGCTATCCAAATCAGGCATCTGAACCACCTCAACTGGCTCCTTTTAAGGCAAAGGAGCAACAATTCCACAGCAAGCTCCCACCACGTGTCGAGTTCCTCACTCTGTCTCAACGGTCATGCCTAGTCGAACTATGGAGGAAATTCATTTCAGTCTTTTGTTCACACCATTTCACTGTTCCATCACCATCTAGAGCTCATGACCATAGGTTTGGGTTGGAATGTAGATTGAAGTGTAATTCGTAAACTTTGTTTTTCGGCTCAGATGCCACCTCATGACGACGTTTCAATACATCTACTGATGCTACACCAGCTGCCTGCCCATCTCATGCTCCATTCTTTCATCACTCATGAACAAAATTCCAAGCAACACTCAACTCTTCAATCATGCTCCTTCTGCCGGTTTTGGGGGTTTCAACTTCAAGCCACACCATCAATTTAAGTGCGTGTCTTGTCTTGACCTTTTTCCATCTCTGAGGACCACCTGGTGTATTCACTCAAGTGAAACCAAACCAATGAAGTGAGCAGTCCATGCTCATCATGAACTTCAAACTAGATTCACACCTAAGCCCTCGCAAAACTCTAGCACACCATATACAAGTCAGCAAAATGTCAGGATGCTTTGTCTTCTGACCCTCAGTTTGCCAAAGAGACCAGTGAAGTCATAATCTGATCCTGATTCCTCTTCCACTTTGAGCAAGTCCTGACTGCATCCAGAATCCTTGCATGATCTCTGGCCACTCCTTCCATATTGACGCAGCTTCCAGACAAGGGGTTCTGGGCCACATAATGAAGACCATGGGCCTCACTTCTCATCTGCTCAGACCCCTGAGACCTACTCTGTATGTAACACTCACTATTCATTTCTTTCTTATGGGAGGCTTTTGGGGGTCCACTGGCCCAGGAACAGCTACTTATCTCTGACGAAGCTTCCCCCCCACACTGCATCAGCTCATCTCAGTCATCACCAACATAGCCATCCTTTGTATCCAATAAACAGATACAATCCAATAAACAAGAAGCCGTCTGACTGGAGAGAACGCTGAACATCTGCTTTTAGCTCCACAGTCTGCTGCTGCTCAGTAGGGACGACTCATTGATTTGAGACTCACATTTCTGTGCACATTTTATTTACCTTTGTTTAATTTACTTTATAAACTTCAGGAAGCTCTTTATTGATTTCAATGTTCAGCTGAGACTCCAGCAGGAGGCGCCGTTCCTTCAGTCCACCAAGCATCAGAAATCTGTAAAAAACTGATTATTTATCAGAACTAAACGCTGCAGATTAGTTTTGTGTTTAGTTTTCAGACTGATTCAGCTTTTACATTCATATTTCTGTAGTTCTGCAGCTTCTTTTGTCCTGTTTTTACAGAGAAAGTCTAAAATATGTGGAAGAATTTAGATTTCCTGTTGGATAAAAAGAGAGATTTAATAATAATGTAGGTTTGTCCTCATTGCTTCAAGACTAAAGTGCATAAAAGAAACTAGAATGTCTGAATAGAAAGAATATTCAGATTAAAACACGTCGTGTTAACTGGATGTTTGTGTGATTTCTGTTTGCTTTGTGAAGGTTTTAAAACTCTGTGAGCTAAATAATCATCAGATGTTTTTACAGGAAAAGATTTTAAATGTCTGTTTGTTCTAAAAAGAAAAAAAGGGAACAAATGAATACAATAACAATATTAGATTATGAAACAGAGTTTGCACAGTTGTTTGCACACAAAAACCTGATTTTCTCTGGACAATAATGTGTGAAAGTCTGTCAGCAGTTTGTAGATTCACTGCTTCCTCTCTCATTTCACACTTTGTGCAGCTCAAATGCTTTTAGTTCAAGTGAGCGTCAGAGGAACACCACATCCTGATTTTCACTCTCAACATTTGACTGGAAAAAGACGCAAACACCACATTTGGCTCCTGGAATAATCACAACTTCATCTTTGAAGAGGAAGAAGATTAGATTTAATCCATGAATGTGAAAACATGTTTGTGAGGGACAGAGTCATGGAGAGACTCAACTATCTGTTCAACACTGTTTCTCTGACAGGAGGAGACTCTGGAGACTGAACTCAGCACAGAAACACTGAGGAACCAGGATAGAACCTGGAGAACCCAAATCCAGGATAGAGAGGTTGAGTGAATGTGGTGTTGAAGGTGTGGAGGAGGATCAGAGAGTCAGAGGAGACTCTGTAGAAGGACAGAGTTCCAGCAGGAACGTCCACATAAACTGAAACTCTGTGAGAGACTGAGGAGGAACTGATGGATGTTTTACTGTTATTATGAATGACAGAGTAACCATGACGATCAGAGCAGATCAGACTCCAGGACTGATCATTAAATCCAAACACACAGTCATTACTGACTCCTTTCCTTCTGATTCCTCTGTAACTCACTGATATATTAACCTTTCCTCTCCACTCCACCTCCCAGTAACAGCGACCAGTCAGACCAGTTCTACACAGCAGCTGAGGATACCAGTAGTGAAACCTGTCTGGATGATCAGGATACCACTGATCCTCCTCCACTAATGTCACCTTCCTGTTGTTGTCAGACAGTTTGAGTTTTCTGTTTACTGTGTTTGTGTCGACTGTGAGTTGACAGGAATCTGATGGAGAGAACAAACACAACACAGCTGCAGTTATTGATGGATCATGTGATCAGTATTAAAGCTTTGATGATGACCTCAGAGATGTGACACTTTGAAGATGCTTGAATGTGCTGCTTTGTTTCCATCAATCCATTCAAACACACTTACACTTCCTCAGACCTGGTGTCAACCATCGGACTCCAGCAGGCGTCACCCTGAAAGGAGGAGGACGGTCAGAGCAGCAGAGACTCTTTCAGCAGCACACATGGACGTTACATGGCTCTCACACTGTTCCACTGATAAAGGACCAGTCCAACATGGAGACACAGACACCTGAATGCAGCATCTCTAAAGTCCTGTCCTGTGCTCGTCACGTTCCAGCTCAGTTTACACTCATTATTCAGCTTTACTCATTGATGTTTCCTGGAGCTAGGCTAAAAGGTTCCCTGTCTGTCATGTCCATGTGCTAAGCTACGCTAACAGTTTCCTCTTCCCTTCAGCCATGGTGTGTAGCTGAGCTAACAGTGTTCTTCTGCTTCCACTCTTTGTGTTAAGGTAGGCTAAAAGCTTCCTGAGAGTGTCTGTCTGTCTGTACCTGAGAGTTTCCAGTCTACAGTGTGGATCCTCCACTTTAGCTCTCAGCATCTTCTCTCCTGAGTCTCCTGGATGGTTGTAGCTCAGGTCCAGCTCTCTCAGATTTGAGGTCTTGAAGCTCAGAGCTGAGGCCAGAGAAGCACAGCCTTCCTCTGTGACCAGACAGCCTGACAGCCTGCACACACAAAACAACACAAACCTGATGGACAACACTTGGCTGGATGTTTCTCACTCTTTGTTTTCTTCTTTGTCTTTCAGATACATTTTTGTGCAGATTTGATGCATCTGAAGCAAATAAAGAATCAATCTTTCATTTTCTTTCACTTTGAAAGTGTGAGTCCTGACCTGAGAGCTTCCAGTTTACAGTGTGGACTCTCCAGTCCAGCAGAAAGACTCTCCACTCCTGAATCCTGCAGGTTGTTGTTAGTCAGGTCCAGCTCTGTCACACTGGAGGACTGGGAGCTGAGGACTGAGGACAGAGCTCCACAGCTTCTCTCTGACAGATTACAGCCACTCAGTCTGAAGAGACAAAGACAAGAAAAGAAGTAAAACATTAAGTACAGTATTTTCTGTCCTGTTGAAAAGACAGCAGTGAATTTAAGAACAAATACATCCCACTATGTCCAGAATACAGCAGCAGTAAGTCCACCTATCAGGTGATCAGGAATCACAGAGTCATCAGGATCAATCAGAATCTCTGCTGGTGAGAAGGTGGACTGTTCAGGTGGTCAAACATTTGAACATTGTTCTCCACATCTTCTCCTTCCTGCTTCTTGTCCAACAGCTGAACTGCAGAGTTTAGTCATCGAACAAACATCAAACACTAAAGGTTTGTTCTGGTGTTTCCTTTTCATTGACGTCTATCTGGAACATTCTATTTTGTAAAACGGTGGAAACTAAAACAGAACCTGGAACCAAGACTGTACAGGTTCTTACAGGTTCTGGTTCTGTGATGCAGGTTCCAGGTTGTTAAGTTCCTGTAGTGGAAGAGGCCTCATTAAGAGAAACTAGAGCTAAAGGTCAGTAACCAGTGGCGTGCACAGACATTTTGGGGGGCAGTTGTTCAGTGGGAAAAAAAGGGCACCTTGTGCAGCGTGTAGAACCACCGGCTGCCTGAAAATAACAGTGTGAGATTTGAAAAAATAACAAAATCAGGAACACATTTTCTGTAACGGCATTCATTTTAACATCTTAATAATGACACACAAAGAGTCAACAAAACATTGTACCTTAAAAATTGGTAAATTAAAAGACTTTTACTTGAAAAATTTGCGCCCGTGCCAATCAAGACTGATTCCTGACATTAGGCTACAACAAGGCAGAAAACTACTTTTCCTTTTTGTCATTTAGCAAATTAGTCACAGCAAGTGTTGCCTCAACCTACTGCAGGCTAATAATAAATCTACACAAACTAAATATTCAGTTATAGTATACAGATCATATGCTGTACCAATTCACCAAATAACACTGGTTGTGAGTAGGCTTGTCACGATACCAGAAATTTAGCAGTCGATACCAATACCACTTAAATTCTACGATACTCGATACCACTCGATACCACGGTAGCGGAGGTAGCAGGTTGTGCCACAGAAATGACCGTCCGTGTCAAACACCGTGAGCTGTATAGTAGTCCAGATATATATTTTATATATATTTATATATTAAACAAGGCTTCGAGGCACACAATTTGCCCCGAGGATATTATGTAATCGAATTATTCGGGTTATCCGAGGAATCTTTTCAGCCCTAAACGTCACAAAGCTATTATGAGGGACAAACAAGGCTGGACACGCTTGTTATTTTGCCATGCAGCTCATTTACGATGGGCTGGGCTCATCTAATCATTGTAACGTAATTAGATATGAGCAACAATGATAACACGTGAATTCAAATGCACTCACCTTGAATTCTGTGTACAACTGTGTACAACTCTGGTACAACGCAGGCCGCTGAACCCGTTACGGTTCAGCGGCCCGCGGGCGGGCCGTTTTGATATCTGCATAAGCATTTTTCGAAATAGAACGACACTGCCAACTCGATGATAGAAACAGTATACGCCGATGGAAAGCTTAGATTCTCATGAATCCGCCGGTATAAACCACCTTCAGATGCGATTACCACAGCGGGTAATATAAACACATTTGTTCGACAAACAACGAATATCCATCCATCCATCCTTTCTCTGTACACGGCTTCAACGTACACAGCGCGACTCACATTTGAGGGTTCATTATTACACACAGATGAAAATATTCCACAAAAAACGGCCATAATCTAACCTTGGTCATCCAGACAAAACAAGCCAGTAAACTATTTTGTCCAAAACATGTCTTGAAGTCGGTATATAATCCACGAATAGGTCGTTTTCGAGGAAATGCACCTCGCGATGTGCGTCCAATATTCCCTGTATTTCTCGTCATATTTTTATTTCCAAATAAAATATTAGCGATTTTTTTGTACTGAAAATGGCTGGAATTGACTGCACCTTATAGGGCTATATGTTTCGCCTAGTTGGACGTGTTGCTCCCCTTCGCTGTGCTGCGGTGACGGCATTTTTTGCAGACGGGTTTTTCAGGATCAATAACCAATCCGTCCTCGTCAGCCTCGAATCCAAAATACTTCCAGACGCGACTTCTGGCGTTTTTTTCTTCAACTAATTGAGGGGCAGCTGCTGTTGTCGAGCCAGGTGCGTGTGCCTCCGCCATACTGCATGTAGTTGATCTCTTTGCAGTG
The DNA here is from genome assembly GCF_021347895.1 of Acanthochromis polyacanthus. Taxonomy (NCBI): domain Eukaryota; kingdom Metazoa; phylum Chordata; class Actinopteri; family Pomacentridae; genus Acanthochromis; species Acanthochromis polyacanthus. The sequence goes on from NC_067116.1 coordinate 1,610,109, forward strand.
TAGTCAGTCATGTGATCAGCACTGTGTGAGGGTTGCCAGATAAATCGCTCATTTACAGCCAAAAAACCAACGCTAAAGAAGCGGCCAGATCTGGCTCCTCAGTACCTTCGGTACTTTGGGTAGTCTAGAAAAGTCAGTACCGTCACATTTTCTGAATCTTAGTACCGATTTGGTCCCGAAGTATCGGTTCTCGTGACAAGCCTAGTTGTGAGGTCATCGTCGTCACGTTATGTCAGTTCATTGATTATTATTATGGGTGGTGTCGAGCTTGTTAAGCAGGCGGGCAGCTGGATAATTTAGGCACGGTTGTCAGAGGTGGGTAGAGTAGCCAAAATTTGTACTCAAGTAAGAGTAATGTTACTTTAGAAAAACATGACTCAAGTAGAAGTAAAAAGTAGTCCTCTAAAAAATTACTTGAGTAAGAGTAAAAAAGTACTTGGTGAAAAAACTGCTCAAGCAGTGAGTAACAGAAACATCCGATTTATTTGTCTTCTGTGCATGAATTCAGTCAGACATACAATATAAATGTAAATTCAATAAAGTGTATATTCAGGTAAACCTCTAACTAAAATGATAATAAATTAAATCTTTATATGAAAAAAATATGAAAAAAAAATTATATTCCAAGAAACACGCTCTTGCCAGCGTTGCAGGTTTCCAGCATTTTCTTTTTAAAATATTCTTTAAGACTGTCCCTGAGGTTTAACATCAAAATATTAGACATACTGAATGACTGTAACCAAACATGTAAGTTAAGGTTTACCAATTTCTAAACCTTCTTCAATAGCAGTTTTTCCACAACATAAAACCAAAACAAAGGTAACAACTCTGCAAACTTGTAGTGAAAAGATACATTAGGGTAATTCCATGCCAAATCACCCAGAATTAGAAAAAATACCCAGGTCACCATCAGAAAATTCTGAAAAAAATTACACTTGTGGGCATATCAGAGAAACTGAGAAATCCCAAATTTTAGCTACAAACCTCTAATACTTTGGAAGTTACAGCACATAGAAAATTAAGGGTTTTTATTGACGTTTTCTGCCACAGCATGATCAGCCATGTTGGGGGATCAATAACTTTTGTTTTTTCTATCTCAGAATCATAGGCGTCAGTTTAGGGGGGGACGGTGGGGATGTGTCCCCCCCACTTTTTGTCAGTGGTTATTTTGTCTCCAACACATTCAAATTCTTCACATGTAAGCCATTGTAAACCCAGTTATTTTCAGCAGTATAGAAAATTCCGACGCTCCTGAACGCACCATCCGCACTCCGCCGAGAGTTTCACAGACACGCAGCACACCTTCGTGAGGTTAAAAAAAAAATGTGCAGATGCTAAATTTGCGCCTGTGCCAAGTGGAAGCTCCGACCAGAGGCGTGCAGGGGCAAAATTTCGGCCCGGGACAATTAGTATTATAGCGGCCCACAGACCCTTCTACCTGCATGTACTGATAGCTCAACAGGTTGAGCCTCCACATTTGGTTCAGTGGTTGTGAGTTCGAGCTCAGCTTGTGGCATTTTAGACCTCCATACTCTAACTAGTGCAAAAAATGTTCCACACTACAAAGTGTTACGCAATACATAAATACAGAACTGTCTAACTTTGGTGCAGAATATTTACAAATATTATAATTATTGAATTCTCAGAAATCTGACTATATATATGTACTAACTAAAAGTATGTCAATTGATTTAAGCTATGCCTACAATGCCATGCTTACTAGCAGCATTTAGGATGTAGTTTTTAAGTATCCTTTGAACAATATATTACACATGTGGATGATGTGTTGAAACATTATTTCCTTGCGAGTATGCATAATATATATTATTTCATGTTGTGGATAATAAACTTTTGTGGCAAAGTCATGGTTTTTTTTGACGGTATTGATGGTTGTTGGTTGTTTTTTCACCACTAACTCTTTGAGTAGATCAAATATATTGATATTTAACTATAAAACTAAGCTACTGCAAGTTTTACTGATTTTTCATATTTTTTACATGTGACCAAAAGCGCTACACTTGTGTGAATCTTCAAAAAACATTACAAGAATATGAAGCACTTTGACCCCAAAGTTAGAACTTCTCACACTTAAAGCTTATCATGGTATAAAACTACGGTAGAGATTTTACGATCCTGAACAACTGACCTCATTAGATTTTAGTGCATTGAATAGAGGTCATTTTTGTATAAAATCAAAAAATGTAATTTTCGAAAAATTTATTCCTCAGTTACCATTCACACTATTCTCAGTCTGAAAGCATTTCTGATTGCTGAATAGTCATAACATTCGATATGAGAAGCTTCTTTTCTATAGTCCAATCCCTATTTCTGCAAAATGCATAAATCTATACCATCAATTTTGAAAAAATTAGGCTTACAGCCATTTAGAGAGCTTTATGGCACAGTAACTAAAATACATGTGACCTTGATGATGACAAAAATGGATTCTACAGGAAAAGTTAGGCCTAGATGTATAATATCAGAATTCTGAGATAGAAAAACAAAAGTTATTGATCCCCCAACATGGCTGATCATGCTGTGACGGAATATATCAATAAAAACCCTTAATTTTCTATATGCTGTAACTTCTAAAGTATTGGAAGTCTGAAGCTATAATTTGGAATTTGTCAGTTTCTCTGATAGGTGTACATGTGTGATTTTTTTTCGTAATTTTCTGAGATGGTGACCTGGGGCCACCTGGGTGATTTGGCATGGAATGACCCATTAACCTTTAACCTGCCCTCTAAATGACACATCAGGGCTAACCAGGTAGATTCTGTTTAGAACAAGGCAGTCTTTACATATAACAGGTGTCTGTGTCCAAATAAGAGAGAGAGTAGACAGACTGACAGAGACAGAGCTGACAGACACACAGAGAGAGAGAGACAGACAGAGAGAGAGACAGAGAGACAGCAGACAGACAGAGAGAAAGACGCAGCAATGTTGGTTTGCTTCGGCAGACACAGAAGACACCGCATAGTGTAGCTGCTCTTTTGTGATGCGTGTAGGCTAAACATGCTCCGTATGTGAGGCCACAGGTGTTCCTCCTCCTCCTCCTCCTCTGTCCATCATCTTGGTCTGTGCACGCCACAGATACGAGCCCGGCAGCTACGCAGTTGTGCAGTCATGTGACTGAATGACGACCTCTGATTGATGAAATACAGTCATGTGGTAGAACTTTTTGTGGAAGTGTGTATCTAGCAAAATAAAGAAGTATATGCGTTATCACTTGGATAACAAGAGAAGTAACGAGCCGTGAAGTGCAATGTAGCGGAGTAAGAGTTGCGTTTCATATCCACAAACATACTCAAGTAAAAGTTAAAAGTATTGTGCTTTAAATTTACTCATAAAAGTACAATTTATCAAAAAAGTACTCAAGTAAATGTAACTGAGTAAATGTAACTCGTTACTACCCACCTCTGACGGTTGTTTAGCGCTACATGAGACAGGCTACTTCACAACAGAGACAAACTAGAAAAGCACTCAGAGAGCGCAGTACTCTGCCAAGGCTGCTCAGTTGATGGATCATTTCTGATGGATGAAATATTTAATAAAAAATGACCTTGTGCTGAGTACAGGCATGTGTTATGCATGTACATGTTATGTATTCATACCAAATCACATGTAAATTACTTTTATAGAGGTCTGTTGATCAGTTCATTACTTTTGGCAAGCCTTTGTTTTGCTACTGTTAAAATAACCGTTCCCTCCATGCTTTTATTTTGAAGGTGCATTTTTAATGGTACATGCTTTTATTTTGTAATCATTCCAGCGGCACAGGAAGTGTTTCTCTAAGAAGATGTTTCTTGACATGACGAAGACGCTGCTGAAAAGTCAGAAAATTCACATAAAGATGAAAGAAAACGGTTCCACTGTTGCTGTCTAGTAAAGGATGTGTTTAAACTTAGAAGCAGCTGGAATGGAGACAAGAAAGGAGTGAAGGACAGAAAGGTGAATTTATGTTCAAAATAGGGCTGACGGCTGAACATAAATAAAGGCTTTGTGAACCATCAGGAGCTTCACCATTGTCTGTCTGGGGTTTGCTTCATACGTGACCTAAATATGTAGCGGGACTCAGAAACAGCCCACAGTTTAATCATTTGTGCCAAATCCATTAGTCTGTTTTTGAGTAAAGTTTCACACAGACAGACAAACAGATTAACAGATTCATAGACAAATGTACACCGATTGTTACATAACTCTGCCGTTCCTTGGCGGAATAATAAATGCACCGTGTGCAGGGTTAGATCTTAACACGAGCCCGCTAGCCCGTGGCTAGTGCAGATATCCACGGGCTAGTGCAAAATCTCTGCGACGAGCCCGTGTTGGCGAGTGCAAAACTTTTTAAGTTCACTCTATTTCTATTGTAATGTATTGTTGATGTCATTGTTCATTGACACAGGTAACTGTGTTGCACCATGATAAGTGCTTAATTTGCCACAAGATGACACCACTATACAGAATCTGTAACTTAGGGTAGATGGCAGGGCAGTAAGGTGGGGTGATGTCAGCCATGTTTGAAAAGTTTGTTTGTAATGTGAGTGAGGAGATTTGCAGTGAATTTGCAAGATAGCATAGCTTTTAATGGACTTATCGAGATGGCCAGTGGTTCTGAGCGCAGGGAGCATAACCTGGTGAGTATGGAGATTCAAGAAGTCTCAAAATCTGTTAGTTTTTTAGAATTGAAATACATGTGACTTTCATATTGAGAAACAGGTGGTCCTTAGTGCTGTGTCAGTTAGTTATGAGCATAGTAGGGCTGGCCCGAATAGTGGTTTCTGGTCTCCGATTATTCAGGCCCTATTAAAGACTCATATCCGAATATTTGTCCCGCCCCATAACGTCCGACAGGGGTGCTTCAAGTAACGGGCTAGTGCAATATTCTGCGGGCTAGTGCATTTTGCAAGCAACTAGCCCGGGTGGCTAGTGCAGAAAAAAGTTAAGATCGAACCCTGGTGTGGCAACTGAGGCTTATGAACAATACACTTGATTCATTTAGGTGTTACCTGGATGGTGGTGTTCACGTTACGAGATGGGGCGAGTCACGGCACGGGTCATGTGTGTGTGTGTGTGTGTCTCTGTGTGTTCTTCGGTGTGTGTGTTTAATGTTTAAATTTTTTTTTATAACGTTGAGACGTGGAGGACACCTGCTTGATACTGAGGGTAAGGGGCAGGTGCTCTAGCACCACCTGGTGTCTATCTGTGCACGCCACTGTCAGTAACAGAACTGATGTGAGTCATAGAAATACAGAAAACCTCCCACCTCAGCTGTTCTGTTCATCATGAATAAAAACACATTTTAATGGTCATTAGTTGAACAGGTTGATGAGTCCTGACCTGAGAGCTTCCAGTTTACAGTGTGGACTCTCCAGTCCAGCAGAAAGACTCTCCACTCCTGAATCCTGCAGGTTGTTGTTAGTCAGGTCCAGCTCTGTCACACTGGAGGACTGGGAGCTGAGGACTGAGGACAGAGCTCCACAGCTTCTCTCTGACAGATTACAGCCACTCAGTCTGAAGAGACAAAAAGCAGATTATACTGATGAAACAGCAGGAAAATTTAAAGTGTCATCAGTTTCCAACGACTTACAGAACTTTCTTGGAGGCTTTGACCACCGGCAGCAGCCTCAGAAGAACCTCCTCTGAAGCAGAGTATTTCTTCAGGTCAAACACATCCAGATGTTCTCCTGATGACAGTAAGATGAAGACCAGAGCTGACCACTGAGCAGGAGACAGTTTATCTGTGGACAGACGTCCTGATCTCAGGGACTGTTGGACCTCCTCCACCAGAGAAACATCCTTCAGTTCATTCAGACAGTGGAACAGATTGATGCTTCTCTCTGCAGACACGTTCTCACTGATCTTCTTCTTGATGTACTCCACTGTTTTCTGATTGGTCTGTGAGAGACTTCCTGTCTGTGTCAGCAGGCCTCGTAGGAGATTCTGATTGGTCGGCAGTGACAGACCCAGGAGGAAGCGCAGGAACAAGTCCAGGTGTCCGTTTGGACTCTGCAAGGCCTCGTCCACAGCTCTCTGGTAGAAACGTGCTGATTTACTCTGGAACATTTCAAACCAACGAGATGTTGTTAGTTGTTGTTCTTCCAGCAGGTTGACTCCAGACTTGATGAAGGTCTGATGGACATGAAGAGCAGCCAGAAACTCCTGAACACTCAGATGAACAAAGCAGAACACCTTGTCCTGGTACAGTCCTCTCTCCTCTTTAAAGATCTGTGTGAACACTCCTGAGTACTTTGAGGCTGCTCTCATATCGATGCCACACTCTGTCAGGTCAGACTCATAGAAGATCAGGTTTCCTTTCTGCAGCTGCTCAAAAGCCAGTTTTCCCAGAGACTCAATCATCCTCCTGCTGTCTGGACTCCAGTGTGGATCTGTCTCAGCTCCTCCATCATACTTGACCTTCTTGACTTTGGTCTGAACCACCAGGTGGTGGATGAACATCTCAGTCAGGGTTCTGGGCAGATCTCCTCCCTCTCTGCTTCTCAGCAGCTCCTCCAGAACTGTAGCAGTGATCCAGCAGAACACTGGGATGTGGCACATGATGTGGAGGCTTCGTGATGTCTTCATGTGGGAGATGATGCTGCTGGCCTGCTCCTCATCTCTGAATCTCTTCCTGAAGTACTCCTCCTTCTGTGGGTCGGTGAACCCTCTGACCTCCGTCACCATGTCCACACAGTCAGGAGGGATCTGATTGGCTGCTGCAGGTCGTGTGGTTATCCAGAGGCGAGCAGAGGGAAGCAGATTCCCCCTGATCAGGTTTGTCAGCAGCACATCCACTGAGGTGGACTCTCTAACATCAGTCAGGACCTCATTGTTGTGGAAGTCCAGAGGAAGGCGACACTCATCCAGACCATCAAAGATCAACACAACCTGGAAGTCTTCAAAGCTGCACATTCCTGCTGCTTTGGTTTCACTGAAGAAGTGATGAACAAGTTCCACCAAACTGAACTTTCTCTCTTTCAGCACATTCAACTCTCTGAAAGTCAATGGAAACATGAAGTGGATGTCCTGGTTGCTTTTGTCTTCAGCCCAGTCCAGAGTCAACTTCTGTGTTAACACTGTTTTCCCGATGCCAGCCACTCCCTGTGTCATCACTGTTCTGATTGGTCCATCTCTTCCAGGTGAGCCTCTAAAGATGTCTTCTGGTCTGATGCTTCTTTCTGCTCTGTCTGCTTTCCTGGATGCTGCTTCAATCTGTCTGACCTCATGTTCATCATTGACCTCTGCAGTCCCTCCCTCTGTGATGTACAGCCCTGTGTAGATCTCATTCAGGAGGGTCTTCTGTCCTGCTTTAGCGATGCCCTCAAACACTCTCTGGAACTTCTTCTTCAGAGAACATTTAAGTTTACGTCCACAAACTCCAGCAGCAAGTTCTGAATGAAGAAACAACATGAGATCAATGAATAAATGACAGTAAACATAGCAGCAGTTCATCCTCCTAAAGACTGATTGTGTGAAGATATTCAGAGACTTTAGTAAATGTTCTGTTGATCAGCAGCTTCAGTCTTTACACAAATCCTCTTACTGCTCTGCAGACAGTCAGCCAGCTTCTCCTGCTTCATCCTCCTCAGGAACAACACTGTGATCTGCTCAAACATCTCTCTGCTGCTCCTCTCATCTTCATCATCACCCTCCAACTCCTCCTCATCCTCCCTCTGACTCTCTGAGCATTCTGGGTAATCTGGACTCACAACCTTCTGCATCTTCTTCAGCTCCTTCTTCACAAAAGTCACCATGTTGTCCTCCAGCAGCTGGAACAGAGAAATGTGTCAATGAGTCCATCAGAGTCAAATCATGGAGCCAAACATCAGATCCATGTTGGACACACTGACAGTCCACTGGTCTACAAAGAGCAGCATGGAGACGCCTGAACACAGCAGATGGAGAACAACTTGTTGTCCATGAACTCACCATGAATATGGAGTCCAGGTGATGCTGCTGGACAGACTGAGCTCTGGGAACCTCTGAGTTCTGCTGCTCCACTCTGTGGATCAACATCAACAGTTAACTCTCACTTTATCACACAGAGACAAACACCAGCTGAAGGTCCATGATGTTCATTAGAGATTCCAACTTTAGTCTGTTTTCCACTGCAGGAACTTTCTCTTCATTTTGACTCATCATCAATCTTTGTTCTCACTACAGGAACCGTCCCTGTAGAACCTCTTTCAGGACTGTTTATAGGGGTTCAACGTTCCTTCTAGCATTTAGGCTAATATACAAGCTATCATTTAGGCTAACATAAAGGCTAACAAGGTGTGACAGGAGGATGTTTTCCTCCTGGCCACTGTGAGGCACCGTGCCAGCAGTGTGGGTGCCTTAATTGCTGGGCGGTACCGTGCACAGTTTATATTCAGGTGTGCAGCAGTTGCTGTGGTTTGGCATGGCGGCGTTCTGGATGTAGCCATGTTCTTTGTGTCCAGCTGCTGTAATTGCTGTCAAGGCATGCTGTCTACAATATGTGAGTGCTCTGGTCTTTTTTTGTTGCATGTATTTACATGCAGTGATTAAAATCTCCTTTTAGTGTGGCTGATTGCTGGCCTGGGGGAGACGATCAGCTGGAGCCCTGCAGTGTGTGTGTGATTGTTGGTCGGCTCCAGGCGTGTGGCCAAGACGTGGATGGGCTGTATTTCTAGGGTTTATATCCTCAGCTCACCGGGTATGTGATTTTTGGCCGTTTAAATTGGTTGATCTTTAGGTCTATCTATTTAATTATAGATTTTTATCTTTTCTTTTTCGCCGTCCAGCGTCCAGTCATCACCACGTGGATCCATGCTGCTGTTTTGGTTGCTTCTGCTTTCTTGTTTTTGGTCTTGCTTTGGTTTGTTTTAGTGTTTTATTTTTGGTTGCAAACTTGGGGTGGAGTACGATGTTGGCCCAGCACTGCTGAGTACAGCCTTTGCCTGTTTTGTGCAGAGGCCGTGTCACCACTGTTTGGTCCTTGGATGGCTGAGGCCTGGTGACTCAGGCTCCTGCAATTGTTCAGCTGATTTGGGTTTTTACTGATGATTTAGATCTTGCTTTAATCATTTCTTTTGGCAGTTTGGTTTGTTTTCTTGTATTAGTTGGTTAAATTGTTTCTTTTTGTGAGTGTGTTTTGTCCCATGTTTTGATTTAATTCATCATTTATTGTTCTGTTTTCTTTTCTCCACACCAGTTCTGGTTAGTTTGGGCATGTTTTATTCTTCTTTCTTTGTCTTCTGTTACAGGTGCTGTGGCTTACTGCTGCAGTTATTCCCTGGTGGTAGTATTTTCTTCACGGTACCCTTCTTTGTTTGATTTTTCATGTGTATGATTTGCAGTGTCACGGGTGCTTACTTTGAGGATTCTTCTCCCCTTTTGGTTGTCCTGCCACAGGGTAAGCCCCAGCCCAGGTTTTAATTCCTTGTTGCCCATTCTTCCTTTTAGTTGGTGGCTGTTAACTGGTGTGTATTATTTTCTTATTTTTTAGACAATTTGTTAATAAACATTGTTAAATTGGACATGTCTCGCCCCTCCTGTGTAATGGAACTTGTGTGATCTGAGTTGGCCTTGTGACTGTAAACTCACCAGAGCTGGATTTCCTGGATGTTAGATCATAGTTGGTCTGAGTAAATACAAAGATCCTTTCTAATCTCACCACAAAGGCTCTCATGATAACAGAACTAGAGTTCTGTCCAGTGAAACCATTTCTTGATATTTTAGTGAACTCAGAGTTCTTGCTGTGATCCACCTGGTTCTGTTTTTAATGTCTCTGTGGATGATGTTCACGTTATCAGCATCACTTCTTTAAAACATTTGTTCTGTTTGATGAGGAGCCAATCTGTGATCAAACTAGCAGCTCTGAAACCTTGTTCTGAACATCTTACCCCTCTGCAGCAGGACCTGGTTCTCCTTTCAAATCAGGAGGATTATCCTTAGACCAGTCACTCCTGAAGGACACACAGCTGGATGCAGGTCCAGGTCCAGAGGACTCTGGTCTCTGATGGATTCTGGTAGATAAAGAAGAAACCCACCAGTAAGAGAATTTCATTTTAAATTCTTTCAGACATGAACCTTGTAGCAGAATTTCAGAGTGATTTAATGATGGAACGTTTTTGGAACAATGACAGAACATTTGACACAACATTCAGTAGTTTGATTTCACAGCTTACTTCTCTGCAGCAGGAGGTTGATCATTTTTAAATTCATCGTAGCGACCCATCGAATGGTCGCTTTTTAAGGACACACAGCTGGGTCCAGGTCCAGGTCCAGGTCCAGGTCCAGGTCCAGGTCCAGGTGGATTCCTGTCAATAATGATGCAGCAGTGATGTGATGCTGAGCTCTGACATGCAGCAGAGTCCTGGACAGTTAGAGATGGTGGTCTCACCTCTGAGCTTTGCTCTGGTTCTCCTGTTCCCCACACAGAGAGCTTTTAGAGGGAGGGACTCCCTCCTCTCTGTCCTCACACTCATCCATGATGCTCAACTCACAGCAGCTCACACACACTTTCTACCTTCACCTGCACAGGAAACAAACATCATTCATCCACTCAGATCCTCCTGGAGAAGATCAGCGGCTGCACTTCTACTATCAGTCCAGCAGATGGAGTCATGGAGCTGCAGAGACTCACAGAGAAACCCAAAGTAAAAAAGACACGACGCAGTTTGTGTTGTGAAGAAACAAATAAACATCAGCAGCTGATCAAACTGACTGAAGTCAATCAATGATCTAATAGAAATACTGACTGATTGCAGTGAATCAATAACCTGATAATCATATTGATGGATGTTTAAACAGCAGTGATCCAGAGTTTGTGGTGAAATAAGAAGTGAACATGTAGAAACATGACAGAGCAGAAACAAACAGCAACATTACTGAAGTTAAAGCAGCAAACAAAGCAAACTTACACTTTATTCAAAGCGCTGAAGAAGAAGAAGAAAGTTTCCAGTCGACTCCTGGACGCTCAGACAGGTGATCTGTTTCCTGGAACCAGTCAGGACTCCACCTGTGAGGAAGCAGCAGGCAGAGTTTCACAATAAGAGCACATTTTACAGACTGTAGACTAAAGATGACGTATCTACCGTGACGCCACCCGTTGGTTTCTGCACTGAGAAAATGAAGCCAGAATTTTACTATTTCCATAATCAACATAGCAGTTTGTCATCTTTAATACTGAGGAATTTATCAAGTATCTTATCCCCGAAACATGTATAAATGTAAGTTTTGGTTTGATTTTCTTTTATACCTGGTTCTTACTTCTTTTACTACCCCAATTTTTCAACTTTTTACTTTCAGATCATGTTGAAATGTGATTTTTTTTAATGCAAGGTGTATATATATATATATATATATATATATATATATATATATATATGTGTGTGTGCGTGTGTGTGTATGTATACACACACACGCACACACACACGTCTGGTTCTGATATCCCCGTGGGGACATACCATTGACTCCCATTCATATCTAACCCCTAACCCTAACCCTAACCAAGACCAAAACAATGCCTAACCGAAAAGAAAGGTTTTTGCACTTTTACTTTTTTCAGTAACAACAATATGGCCAAGAAAACACTGTTTCCCCTCGTGGAGACTGGTGATCTGCACAGAGTCTCAGGAATTCTAAATCAGCATGGATACCACAGTATCTTACAGGGGCATGCCATTCCCTCTGGGCTGCGTTTAGTGGGACAGCCATTCACACTACAACAAGACAACGATCCAAAGCACACCTCCAAACTGTGTCAGAGGTATAAGAGGAGGGGAAGCTAAGGATTATGACTTGGCCAGCTCAATCCCCTGACCTTAACTCCATTGAACTTGTATGGGATGAACTGGACAGAAACGTCAAGAACAAACAACCCACAAGTGCTGCAAACCTTTATGAGATGTTGGCAGAAGCATGGGAGGAAATTTCAAGTGATTTTCTCATGTCACTGATTGCAAGAATGCCTCGAGTTTGTCGAGCAGTTATCAAAGCTAAAGGAGGCTATTTTGATGAGTCACAGATTTAGACAATTTATTAACAGTATTATATGCTCGATGCTTCAGTTTTGTTTTCAGTGTTATCTATAGTTCTACTGTGATTAGAAATGAAACATGGCTAAAATGTGCTCATAATTTAGGTAATATGAACCAATCACAGAAGAATTAGGGGAGAGTCCAAACTTTTACTTTTTCGGACATCTATAACATCAGTGTCACCTGCTGCTACCATACAGATGAACAACACAACCAGAACTAAAAACAGATCATAAATACTCAGTAGTTCATTTCAGTAGTGGAAGCTTTTATACAAACTGCAATAACATCAGAGAATATTTAAGTAAATTTACAAAACCATTCAATACAATTGCAATATCAGAAACATGGATTATTGCTGATAAAAGAATGAACTTCAGATGGAAGGATGTGAATTAAACTGTATAAACAGAAAGAACAAGAGTGGAGGAGAAGTGGCTTTATATGTGGACAATGACTTGAAAATATGACAACTGTTACTGACAACTTATTAGAATGTAGAACAATTGAAATCTGTAAAGAAATAAAGAAAAATGTGATAATAAGCTCTATAGCACCAGGCTCAACTATCGAAGCATTTAAGGACTGGGAGGAAGGAATATTTTCTGAAACCAATCAAACTTATTTTCATCTGTGGTGATTCTAACATTGATATGCTGAATCCAAATAAGCATAAAATAACTGATAAATTTATCAATACAATGTACAATTGTTACAAAATTTCAATAATGCCATGTGTAAATAACCCCAAGTACATTTCTATGCTTGCTAAAGATAACTACTGTACGCTATTTTGGTGCTTATTGCCTTTATTCACAATCATTTAAAAGTAACTTCCGGTTGAGGCTTTTATTTTGAAGAGATTATTTCCTGTTGTATCTGAACGTGAGCTTGCTTAACCGCAATGAAAAGACTGAAGGAAAAAGTTGACATGGAGCTTAGCAGCTCTTTTGATAGAGGCACAAGGTCTGTTTGTGTCAAGAAGAGACATTTTAAACGTTTCATGAAACCAAATCTGTACATTTGATGAATTTTATTGCCAAAGTCAAGGTTAATTTAAGTTTTTGTCAATGATTGTAAGAGTATGGCATTTCGCTGACACATTGTTTTGTGTATTCCTCTGCTCTTATGGTGAAATTTAGGGTTTACTGCCATTAAACCTGAAACTGGAAAATATAGAAGAAGAACAGATAAATGAGAAAGAACAAATAGAGGAGTTTCAGTCTGAAATGGATGAAACAGTTCATGAAACGTTACCAAGGAGACCAGAACGGCTTAGTGTGCCCACAGAGAAAATGCTCTCATATCAAAAGGATGAACAGACTAAAAGAGAGAGAAAACTGTTCTCCATCTATAAACACTGGAAAGGCCAGGTCAGAATATACAGAGAAAACCTGGAAAGCCATCTATCAGATTCACATTTAGCAGAAATGGCAGATGATATTCAAAAGATGGTAAAGGACATGATGAAAGCATCCAGTGAACAAAGAGAGCATGCTACACCGTTCCATGTCATGAGGCACAAAATGGACTCAGTGAATCAGTGATGAAGGACATTATGAAAATAATTTCTGAGCGTTTAGCAGCCATAGATGAGGATGATGCAGAAAGAGAAAAGCAACGCCTCCATCAGCTCTTAACTTATAAACATGCTATCTATATTTGGTCCTGCATCACAGTCAAGCCACCACTCTGAAGCAAGCATTGCTGCCTGAAGAAAAGATGCAGCCACAGAATTAGCTGCAAAGGAAGGTCAGTATAAAATCACAAGAGGAAATCAAACAAAGGGAAAAGATAACAGAAATGGAAGAGAAATACAGGAGGGAATTGGATGCACAAAAGTCTGAAATAGAAAAGAAAAGGAAAGACAAGCTGCACATGCAAAATTCCAGATTTATGACAGGGAATTAAAAGTTGATATGGACAGGCAGTTAATGTTACAGAACAATGACTTCTGTCAACCAAAGCTTTGCACAACCAGCCCCAGTACTCTCTACGGGTTCATATCACCCGCTCATGCAACAATATGCATCCACTCCAGTTAACAATCCTGTACAACAACCACACCCCCAAGTTAACACTCCATCACCTCCTACAGATATTTCCCAGCTGGCTAAAGCTATCCAAGACAACATAGCTGTAAACAGAATCCCAGTGCCAGTGCCCATCATGTTCAGCAGAGATCCAATCACAGACACTGAATGGAAGACTTCCTTCATCTCACTGGTGGACTGCAAAGGTAAATCTCCTGCTGATAAACTTCACCTGTTAAAAAGGTAAATCACTGGTCTAGCACTTAAATGTCTTCAGGGCACATTTTATCACAGTGATGAAGAGGCATACAAAGATCCATGGAAAAGACTTGACCAACACTACAGTCAGCCTTTTGTTGTTGCTGATGAAGACATTTCACTCTTAGTCCTGCTAAGTTTGCTATAGTGGGGTGTTTATTCTGGCATACAGTGAGCTTACTAACACAGAGCATGAGTCTGTGAAGGTAAGCCGACTCAGACAATTTGGAAAGTACACATTTTATAGGGATGGTCAGAGAGTAGGGAGTGGGACCGTATGTAAACACAAGGGTGAATAGTGGTTAATTATGATTCCAATCAGTAACAGAGGGCAATACAACAAAGAACCAAAGGTGGTTGAATCAAAGGGCCTGGCAGACAACAAAAGGTAGGAGATGAAGCGTCTGGCAGACAGATGCAAATAGCAAAACTGCAACAACAAAAGGTAAGAGGAAAGTCTGAGAGAGTAATAATGAGAAAAGATAAAAGAACTGTGGATTATTGTAGGAAATGGAATGGAGTGGTGTGTGATACAAAAAAAGTATCTGTAGCAAAAGGTGTGTGCTATTTTTTTTTCCATCATTGTTCAAAAGGCATTCAGAGAAAAACTGTCAAAGTGGTCTGAAATTTACTCAAAAGATGCAGAAGGTTTAAGGTCATTCTCTGATTTTCTCACAGCCTGTCTCCAAGCAACACCACATGTAAAGGCTTGGAGATACTAAGTGACTGTGAGGAGAACCAGAGGTTATTGCAAAAAGTTCCAGAATAGCTCGCAACATGTTCGAATTGTCAGGTCACAGTTGCTCTCATGAAAGGTAACGATTTCCCTTCTTTTAAGAACTTTGCAAAGTTTTTAGCACTTGAGGTGGAAATTGCATGTAATCCAGTGACTTCTTCATATGCGCTCCATTCAGGCAGCTCATCTCTGGAAAAAAAAAAAAGACATGCAAAAGAGATTAAACCAAACAGGTCTGAAACTCAAGTCTTTACAACACAAGCTACTATACATGCAGACAAAGCAAAGTCAAACAACAAAGCTTAAGGTACCATGCATGTTCTGCAAAGATGAAAGGCATCAAAGTGCCCAGGCGTCTCAGAAAAGTCAATGGATGACAAACAGACATTTTTAAAGGACAATAAACTGTGCTACGGGTGCTTAAAGGTGGCCCACAATGCCAAAGACTGTCATCACCACAAATGTGACACTTGCAAAGGGTGGCACCCCACTTGTTTGCACAATGAGAAATACAAGGCAAATGAAAGATCTCAGAGCCTCACAAATGTCAATCCAACCTTAGAAAACAATACTATGGCAGCAATGGCTCTAAACGTCACAAAGGTGGGTCAGTCAGGCAGTGTTTCCCCTAGGATTTTTTTCAGCGGCGGCAGCAGGCTCTCTGGGGAGCCGTGGTGACGTAAACAAATGACATGACTGCAGATTTTACGTGTACAACCTGTTTATTGAATGGCCAGTTGAAAATGGCTTTTTAAAGGCTGAATGCTATACATATATATCTCAGACGAAAAGCTTGCGAAGCTAGGAGCGGTTTTGTTTAACTGTTTAAATTTACACTGAACAGAAAATTTTACAATTTATAAAAACTGTCACGAACCAGAGAGTGAACCCATGCAGCAGGCGGAGACAGCGGGGTGAATTGATAAAGATTTTAATTAAATTAGGAAGGTAGTTCTAACAGAAATACGTCTTAAATAAAACAGGAGGGAAGAAGGCTGGAAGGAAAACTAAACAGAATTAAACCAACTAAAGGAGGACCCGAGGGCCAGGGTAAAAACTATAAAATAAGACAAAAATAACTAAACAAAGGACGGACCAGAAGGCCGAGGAGAAACTAAAGCTAAATCAACCGAAGAGAGGGATGGTGGCTTATATACAGTCCGGGTTATGGAGGACAGGAATGGACAGGGCAGACTGAGCCGGAGGGGAATGAGACGATGGCGGGGGAACAGGTACTTTCATCCGGGAGGGTCGACGGGGTCCGAGGAGCAGGGCGTAGCGTGGATTATTCCGGGGAGAAGCAGAGTCCAGCGGGGGGGGGGGTGACGTCTAAGAGACGGCAAACGGCGTGGAGCAGGTAGCAAGATGCATGGTGTGGTGGAGAATATGGGGGAATAATGCAGCATCAGAGTGGTGGAGAGTACCAGGCTTTATGCTGCACTGATTAATGACTAGCTCCGGCTGTGTTGCTTCACACAGCCGTAAGTCATTCGGCTGACGAGTCGGCTCGCTGCAGCCAGAGGGGCGTGACAAAAACACACAAAAAAAGACAAAGAGGGGATTCGGGAGGCCACGTGACCAAGATGGCAGCTTAGTAGAGAGGCTCCTAAACCGTGAGCTTTTTTTTATTAAAAAATACCCTTAATACCTTTCAACAAATCTGAACAAAGGCACGGTGCGGTATGTCAAAGTCCTTGACGGTGCGACAGTGTGACATTTTTACTCGTGGACGTAAGCCAAACGCTAAAACAACTCCTCCGAGTCCACCGAGCGACATAGATGCTAATATGGCTAATGTAGCAGAGTTGCTCAGCAAGCTAAAATCATTGCGGTCGGAGTTTGGAACAAAGCTGGATAATATCGATACAAAACTGACTGGAATGGCGAACGCTTCGGCTACACTTGAAAGTAAAGTGACGGAGATAAAACAAGAGGTTTTGAGTAATATGGCTCGTGTCGAAGAAGCTGAAACTCGCATTGACCAGACAGAGAGGGAACTGGAGAAAGTTGGGACAGCTTTGGAAGCGGCTACCAAACGAACCACTTTTCTTGAGGCCAAAACAGACGACCTGGAAAACAGGGGAAGGAGAAAGAACCTGCGCATATTCGGCCTAAAAGAAGGAGCAGTGGGGGGACAAACTCTCCTCAGCTTTATCACCAAGATGTTGCCACGCTGGCTGGAACCACCTCCAGAAAAGTCATTCATATTGGAGCGGGTTCATCGCACACTGGCCCCGAGGAAACCAAATCAACACAGAGCAGTGCTGGTTCGCTTTCTAAATTTCCAGGAGAAGGAACTTGTTTATCGGGAGGCAAGGAAATTGGAAATCCAACACGATGGGGCCAAGATCACATTCGCTCAAGACCTCTCCGCGGAGACGATGTGCACCCGGTCATAAAGCTGTTTGCCAACATCAATGCTTTCCGTGGATTCCTACACAACCCCTGCCGGCTCAAGATCTTATATGACAAGAAGATTTATACCTTCTCGACACCACAAGACGCCGAAGAATTTTATAAAAACCTCCCACTACAAGCAGCAGCAGCGGCAGCAGAGGAGACACCTGAGTGAGGTATGATGGACATGTTCCTGATGTAGCCTACAGAGATGTGGCTTCAGTGGCTAAGCTGCATGAAGGCACTTTAGGGGACTGCACCAGACCTATACAATGAATCAAAGCAGGTGATATTCAGAATATTGCAAGTTTGTGTTGTTCAAAGATTTATTACACTTTGCTTCATTTGAACTGTCTTACATGTTGAAAGCAAATACTTCAAAATAAGCGATAGTACGTTTGATAAGGGTTGCAATAACTATTATCATTTTCATAACACGGTAGATGGAGATTTTTGGAATGTTATTTGTTTGCGTGGATTAGTTGCTCCCCAAGATTGTGGATCAACATCCTCCAAATTCACCGTGATTTAAGGGGAGGGGTAGGCATTTCAAAAAGGAAGTGCCAGTGTTCAATAAAGGGTTGTTTACAGGTTCAGTGTTGAGTGTGTGTGAGTGCTTGAATGTATGTGTAAACTTGCATCTCTATAAGAATGGTTATCCCTTATTTTTCTTTCTTTTTATTTCTTCTTTTTTTTTTAAAATATAATTATTCCAGACAGACTTGAATAATGTAAGAATTGTATATGGAGAGAACTAAGCAGGGAAATAGTCTAATTGCTAATATTACAAGTTGGAATGTTAGGGGACTGAGAAAAATGTCTAAGTTAAAACAGGTATTAAATAGGATAAAAGATCTAAAATCCAAAATTGTCTTCATACAAGAATCACATATGACCACAACGGATATACAAAGATTAACTAAAAGATGGCCTGGCCAGGTGTTTCATGCCTCCCTCAATAGTCAAGCTAGAGGCGTTGTTGTTCTTATACGCAAATTGATACCATTCCAAACAATAAAAGTTATTAAAGATCCACATGGAAGATACATTATAGTACAAGGCAATATTATGTCACAAAAAATTAATCTCATTAACATATATATGGACCCAATGATGATAACCCGTCCTTTTTTGAAAAAATATTCCTAAACATGTCTGTTCTGGAGGGCTTATACATTATAGGGGGAGACTTTAACTGTACCCTAGATCCAATTTTTGACAGATCTACTGAAACTGACAACACCCATACCAAAACCAGAAAAATACTCCATAATTATATACGTGACCTTAGACTTTATGACATATGGAGAGTAAAAAACCCTGATAAAAAGGAATATTCATGTTATTCGAGTTCATATAAAAGTCATTCTAGAATTGATTATTTTTAATATCTGTAGAGTTACAACCTTGGGTTAAAACCTGCTGGTATAATAGCATTGTAATTAGTGATCATGCAGCGGTGTCTATGGAAATAGAGTTTGATAAGATAGGGTATTGTCCAAAGAGATGGAGATTGCAGTCATTTCTGTTGAGGGATCCAAATTTTATCAAATTTGTAGAAAATTCTACAGACATGTATTTCGAATTAAATAAGGATGAAACTACAGCAAGTACTAGATGGGAAGCCTTTAAAGCTTACATAAGGGGAGAAATTATAAGCTATGCCAGTAACAAAAGTAAACAATACAAACAAGAAATACAGACATTAGAAAAGCAAATAAAAAATATAGAGAATGAGTTCTATCTTGACAAAGATCCCAATAAACTACAAAACCTGACAATTATGAGGTCTAAATATAATAAACTGACAGCTGAAAGAGTGGCAAAGAGCTTAATGTGGACTAAACAAGTATATTATGATCAAGGTGAAAAAGCGGGTAAACTACTGGCCTTGCGAATTAAGAAAACACAGGCTGAGAGGACAATTTGTGGCATAAAGTCAAAAACGGGTACTTTAACTACTGATCCCACAGAAATAAATGATAACTTTAGAGAGTTTTATGAATCATTATATAAGTCTGAATACAATGGAAATGAAGAGGCTCAAAATAATTTTCTTGACCAGCTACAATTCCAGACATTATCAGAGGAAGATAAAGCAATACTCGATAAACCACTAACAATAAAGGACCTTTTAGATGCTATAGGAAATATGAATAGTGGTAAAGCACCCGGACCAGATGGGCTGCCAATAGAATTTTATAAAGAATTCAAAAATAAACTAGTACAGCCACTTCTAGACATGTATAATGAATCATATGAACTGGGTACGCTTCCAAATTCATTGAGAGTAGCTACTATAACTCTGTTACTAAAACCAAACAAATCCCCAACTGAATGCTCTTCCTACAGGGGAATCAGCCTCATGGGATGTGACACTAAGATATTATGTAAGGCTCTTGCCATGAGACTAGACAAATATCTACCTAAATTGATAACCGAAGACCAACAAGGTTTTGTAAGAAATGGACAAGGTTATCACAACATCAGACGGGTTCTTAATATATGAGAAACACAACGCTAAAGACACAGCAATGTTAGCTGTAGATGCATGTCAAGCATTTGACAGAATAGAATGGGATTACCTCCTGGAATTGCTTCCGAAATATGGATTGGGTAAATCATTTCTCCAGTGGATTCAATTACTATATACAAATCCCACAGCACAAATTTTAACCAATAACAATATTTCAAAGCCCTTTAACTTACAGCGATCAACAAGACAGGGATGTCCACTGTCACCATTACTTTTTACATTGGCAATAGAACCTTTGGCTGTTGCTGTGAGATCACATGTGGGAATATCCAGCCCGATCTCACGAGGATTCGTGAAACTGTCACGTAAGTTTTAGTTTCGGTTTCGTGCGCACCAACACGATTTCGTCATGTTTTTCGTGCCGCTCACCACGAAATGCGCACCAATGTATTTTAAACGGCGGACTTTTCGTGCCACTCAGAACGTATTTCAGAAGAATGTGTATATTATATTTTTAATGTAAAACCGTGGCGAATCCAACGCTATATTTTGCATGACATCATTCCTAAACATAACCCTAACCATAACCATAACCATAACCTAACCATAAGCCGGTGGTACACTTACCAATTTGCATAGGAATTTCAAGAATGTCCGGCGGCCGGCGGCCGCAAACGCAATCACACAAGCAGTATACGCCGATGGACAGCTTAGATCGTCATGAATCCGCCGGTATAAACCACTTTCAGATGTGATTACCACAGCGAAAAACATTTCGTGGTGAGCGGCACGAAAAACATGACGAAATCATGTTGGTGTGCACGAAACCGAAACTAAAACTTACGTGACAGTTTCACGAATCCCCGTGAGACCGTGTTGGAATATCAGGCATAAGAATTGGTAAAAGGGACCACCTAATCTCTTTATTTGCAGATGACATAATATTTTTTCTGACAGATTTAAAGAATAGCATTCTGAACCTGATACGCTTATTAGAAGACTTTGGAAAATTCTCTGGATACAAAATTAATAATTCTAAATCTGTATTAATGTTTCTAAATGAGGACGAGCAGGCAAATCCCACTATAACAACACCATTTACAACAACCACTGAGGGTTTTAAATATTTAGGTGTTAAAATCAGTCCAGAACTTAGTAAAATAATTCCAGCGAACTATGATCCCCTGGTAGACGAGGTTGCCAAATTACTAAACCGTTGGTCTACTTTACCCATATCCATGATAGGACGAATAAATGTTATAAAAATGACAATTTTACCTAAATTCCTATATTTTTTCCAGACACTTCCTCTGCCATTACCAGTGACATTTTATGATCGGTTAAACAAGTTGTTCAGTCAGTTCATCTGGAATAATAGGAAAGCAAGACTTCGCCTGAAATTACTCTATCAGCCATATGAGAGAGGGGGGCTTCAATTTCCAAATCTCAAGTGGTACTATATAGCGGCCCAGCTGACATCAGCTACACATTACTTTTGTACTTCACCCCCATCTTGGGTAAGCATTGAACAACAATCAGTTCCAGAGTTGTCTTTACATAGTTATTTGTACTCTTCAGATGAAAAAAAACTTTAAAAACATACAAAAATCCCTTCCTGAAAAATACAATTTTGGTGTGGCATGCAGCACACAAACATGTGGGGGACTCTCCAATAATCTCTCAGTTCACCCCTATTTGGGGTAATGAGCAGTTCACACCTGGTAAAAGAGATGGGGGGGTTAGACTGTGGCATGCAAAAGGCATTCAGAGAGTGGTGGATTTGTATACAGATGGAGTGTTGCTTACCTTCAATCAGTTATGTGAGAAATATAAAATTCCTTCAAAACATTTTTTCAAATATTTACAATTGAAAAATTTCATCTTATCCAGGTCCAAACAGATCATGCGAGTCCCACCATTATCAAAAATAGAAGAAGTCTCCCTTGGGCGTATGGGAAGGACACATCTACTCTCTATTTATTATAATTTACTAATATCTACTTCTAAAGATTCAGCACTGGATAGGTTAAATGCCTGAAGAGATGATATACAAAAAGAAATAACTGAAATGGATTGGAATGAGGCCTGTTTAAAGGCGCAAACACAAACAATAAATACAAGGTATAAGCTTCTCCAATATAAATGGTTAATGAGGATGTATATGACTCCTGTCAGACTCCACCACATATCTGGCAACATTCCAGATACTTGTACAAAATGTCTTGATACGAAGGGAACCCTTCTTCACTGTCTATGGGAATGTCAAAAAATTCAAAAGTTTTGGAAGGATGTCATAAATTGTCTGTCGGATGTATTCTGTATTAACATACCATTAAACTCTAAGCTATGTGTCCTTGGAATTTATCCATTGAACTTTACACAAATGCAGAAACAGACTAAACTACTGGACTTTGGACTTCTACAAGCAAGGAGGGTGATTGCACTTAATTGGAAGAGTGTGGAGGCACCTTCTATGAAACAGTGGATAAAGGAACTTTCAGAGTGCCTTGGTCTGGAAAGACTCACATATATTGCTAACTGAAAACAGACAGATTTTGCTCATCTCTGGGAACCATATATGAGTATTATAGAATCTGGAATGTAAAGTTTGATTTGATTGTGTATATTTTTTATTTGTTTCTAAAGGTAACCCTTGTTACACTGAAGTTTACGTAGGCCTATTTATGTATGTAATTATTTATTTAAAATCTTGTAATGATTTTAATTTTGATATTGTAAACCTACGCTTTGAAATATGGATGGTGCAGGTTTGTGCGTGTGTGCGTGTGTGTGTGTATGTTAATATCACTAGTTCTATTGGTGATGTGTTGCAGTTGTTTATTTTGTAATGTATTCAAAAACCTAATAAATATATTGTGGGGAAAAAAAGACGAAGAGGGAGCTGTGGGGTGGCTGTGCTTCAGGTGGTAGAGCGGGTCGTCCAATGATCAAAGGGTCAGTGGTTCGATTCTCGCTCTGACCTAGTCATGTTCTGTTGTGTCCTTGGGAAAGACACTTTACCCACCTTACCTCCAGTGCTGTTCTCACACTGGTGTGTGAATGCTGGTGGTGGTCAGAGGGGCCGTAGGTGCAGACTGGCAGCCACGCTTCTGTCAGTCTGCCCCAGGGCAGCTGTGGCTACAAATGTAGCTTACCACCACCAGAGTGAGAATGTGTGAATGAATAATGGATCCATTTTGAAGTGCTGTATAAATCTAATCCATTATTATATATATTTGCCAAGCTCATCTGAAAGCACAGTCAGCAGTTACATCACGGTGTGTAGATATTAGCTTCATGCTATCAGTAGTTTACTCACGTTAGTGACACTGAGTTGGCACCAGGCCCAATTTACTGAAGCTACCGATATGCTACACAACATTAGCTGGACATCAATATTTTTGTGAATGTCTATTTAAAAATCTATTATAAGTTATCTTAAGCTAATAACTTTTCTCTCGTAAGTGGCTGCCCTTTTTTGCAAGACGACACTCTCTGACTCTAACCTGGTGTGTGGGTGCTCGACATGACGTCACTTTCAAGGCCGCGCTGTTGCGAGTAATTAACGTCATATTAACCCGACGTATCAAAGAGTAGATACTGACCAAGATAGTTCTCTGTATTTTACCCGAGTACTCACGAGTACCCGACACATTGCAGAACTCTGCTGTGAAGGTGGAGACATGTGGCGGGGGTATATTTGCGACAATAACAAAAAAAAGAATGAAATTTGAAGGAGCGGCAGCTAGGATTTAGGAATGGCAGCCGCTGCTGCTGAATGAATGCAGAGGAAACACTGGTCAGGTAGTACCGCCATGATTGTTCACATGTGGGATTCTACTGCCCAGAGTCCGTCTAAAGAGCAGTTTGTGCACGCATTATTAGACACACAAAGTGATAACATGTTTGTTAGTGAATGTAGAGTTCTGATGGTGGTAAACCTCGACAAACTGGATGAACCAAACGGCATCAAAGGGAAAAGCACGATGAAACAATAAGAGCAGCCTACCAGCAAGGACTTTTGTTCCAGAGCTCCAGTTTTTACTAGTTTTCACATACAAAATACACAGCTCACCAAACAAACCAGCAGGACAAAAAAGTCACCCAGCTGCAGTGGCTGGTGTCAGATTTGTTCAGCAGAGCAGAGGGAGAGCTTCAGCCTGAACCCCGCCTTCTCACACCCTGCACTGATCACTCACCTGGCCTTTATACAGTCTCAACCCGGTCTCACAAGGATTCGTGAAACTGTGACGTAAATTAATCTATGGTTTCGTGCGCACCAACACGATTTTCTCATGTTTTTCGTGGTGCACACAACGAAATTCAGACCAATGTATTTCAAGCAGAGGATATTTCGTGTCACTCAGAACGTATTTAAAACTACTGCAACTACAGATTTGATTTTGTTTTCACATCTGAATCTTAATCACACCTGAATAGAACGTTTAATTAATCAGATATTCCTCGTGTGTCATTTTTCTCCTGGGTCAGATTTAAGCGAGTTAGGGCATTTTGAATGGGTATATTATATTTTTAATGTAAAAGCGTTGCGAATCCAACGCTATATTTTGCATTACATCGTCCTATATTTATAATGTAATGCAGGGGTCGGCAATTACATGTGCCTTAGGGCCAAAATTTGTGTAAACAATCGAACAGCGGGCCAACCTGCGGGGGGGTGCGCTCCGATGCCACGAGCAGGAGGGGAGGGGGCGATACCACGAGCAGGGGAGCTTCTACAGCTGATCGCTGCTGCTTGGGACACACGCCTCATTCTGATCACAGATGTATTAAAAATGGCTCCCGAGACACACACATGTTTTGCACACACTGTTGCTCAGTGAAATCTGGCTGGTACAACCGTGTCCAACCAGTAGCGTTTTTTAAAAAAATTTAAAAAAACAATGCAGGAACTGACTGGAATATTTTCTTTCTTTCTTATATTCTTGTTGTCTTTGAGGCACCCATGTCCAGCCAGAAGATGGATGTGTTCCTTTGGGATTTCAGAGCAGAGGGGTTCTATTCAAGGGTGGTCTTGTTTTCGAGTAAGGGGTCTTCAGACATGAACCAGATGTTGTAATTCGATCCTTACCAGATAGATAGGGTACAAAGCTGTTCACTAGCCCATGGTTCGAGAATGAATCAATTGTCGGGCTCCTTCCAGACTGCTTCTGTCTGTACTGATGCTGTTCTTTCTTTTAATAAAAAACTTATAAAGAAAGTCAGTGTCACGGACATTTTTCCTTCACCTGCACATCACGGACATCAGAGAAACTACGACATTAGCTAATGGTGTTGGAAGGCAAATTGATGATTAGAAAACCGTTGTGCAGTTATGTTTGCTGTTAGGATTTATTATTTTGATTATTTCTATTCTACTATACTGCTGGCTTAATATTGATTTAATCACTGCTTACGTGCTATGTGTTATCCTTTGAACATTGTCCCACACTATGTGAATTGGGATAAAACAAAGATGAAGCAAACCAGGTCAACTGATGGTCTGTATTTATTTAGAGCTTTACTATTGCTGCAAGGTACCCAAAGCGCTTTACAAGATACGTCACATTCACCCATTCACACACAGATGGCGGAAGCTGCCATGCAAGGCTAACCACGACCCACCAGGAGCAGTTAGGAGTCAGGTGTCTTACTCAGAGACACCATCAACATGACGGGATCGAACCAGCAACAAGACAGCCGCTCTACGCACTGAGCCGTGCCACCCCCCGTGGACACCACAACTACTATGACTACAACTGTGACAACCGCAACTACTATGACTACAACTGTGACAACCACAACTACTATGACTACAACTGTGACAACCACAACTAATATGACTACAACTGTGGCTACTACAACTACTATGACTACAACTATGGACACCAAAATCCCTTTAATTGTGGTTGTAGTGGCCATAGTTGACTGTGGTTTTACATTCATTAGCACAGTGATGTTTAACCACCAGCTAGCATTTAAAATGACAAAACACACAAACTTACAACTCATCCAATACAAAATCCTCCATAGAACACATATTACTCAATATATGATGAACAAAATGGGATTCTCCGACTCCGACATCTGTCTCCAGTGCTCCCAGAACACTGCTGATACTTATTTTCATGCTCTATGGCTGTGCACCCCCGTAAAAAATTTCTGGACCAACGTCTCAGAAAAACTTTCCGCTATCTTAAACTGCAGGATTCCTCTATCTCCAAGTCTGTGTTTACTTGGCGACTTAACAACAACGGACCTACCACGCAAACAATCTCAATCTTTACTTGTAGCCCTCGCCATTGCCAAAAAACAATCCTTGTTAACTGGAAAAATAAGCAATCTCTGAACATTAATCTCTGGTTGAACCTCCTAATAAATCACATTTCAATGGAGAAAATCTCTGCTTCAAATAAAAATCAGTTGTTAAATTTTATACAAACATGGTCACCGTATGTTAACTACCTTAACTTAAACCTGGTAACCTGACTCTGCCTGTTAGCGAAAACCACCACATCACCCCAATATATGTTGCTGCTTATGTATGTTGGCATTGTGTAACTAATGATTGTCTTCAGTTAGGAACCCAGTCGCTGTCAGCAGGATCGAGCGGGCCGTATCGACGACAACTTACAGTCAACAACTCCCCAGGATCCTCTGTCTATATGCATGAATGGCTAACTTGGTGTTACTGCATGCTTGGCTAATCTTCCAGGTGCTGTCCCCTGTGGCTCGATGTGGTTGGCCTTGTTCCCCGGGCGGCGCTCGGTTTGGGCGGGCGCCGGGTCGCCTCGGGGGCTGGGGGTCGTGGGGGGCTGGTGGCGTCCTGCGGGGTGGCTGCTTCTGTGGGGGGGCATGGTGGGCGGTTCGGCTCGGTCGGGTGCCTGGTTTGGGCGCCCGCCGGGTCGCCATCTGCGACTAAAAGTGTCGTGGATGGCGGCCCGGCGGTCGTCTGGGTCTGGCGCCCGGTCGGGCTGGGTCGCCTGTCGTGTTCTCTTCATGGGGGTGGCCGCTTTGTGTGGTGTCGTTGGCCTCCCGTGGTTCCCTTGGCGCTTGTGGTGGCCTGGCGGCCGTCTGGATCGGGCGCTGCCCCCCGGGTCTCTGCTGGGTCGCAATGCGTCTCGGCTGTCTCCCGGTGCCCGCGGCGGGTGCTGTGCGGGGGTGTTGCCCGGGGGCTCGGGGCGGCGCTGTTCCGGCATGGCCTGTTGCTCTTCGGCTAGGGGTTGCGGTTCCGGCCTGGTGGGTCTCTGGGTGCCCCGTGGTACCCTCTCCTCTCCCCCTCCTCCTCCTTGCCTTTTTCCCCCCTCGCCTCCCTCCTCCCGTCTTCCTCCGCCTCCTTGTCCCCTCTCCCTCGCCCCCTCCCTCCTCCCTCCCCCTCGTCTTCCCGCTCTGCTGCCTGTCCTCTCCTTTCTTGTCGTCTCCTCCTCCCCCTCCTTCTCCTGCCTTCCGCCCTCCCCCTGGGGGGTGGGGCGGGGGATGGGTGTGGGATGGGAGGGCGGGTGCGGGATGGGGTGGGGGGGCTTGGGGGGCGGGGGGGAGGAGGGTAGGGGGAGGGGGACCGGGTGCGGTGTGCGGGGGCGTTCTGGCCTGGCCTGCGCCATCTGCCCGCTGGGGCGCCGGGGCTGGGGGGTGGGGTGGGGGTTGGGGTGGGGGGGTGTATGGGGGGGCACTGGGCGCGCGCGCACCTCCCTCCGCCTGGCTGGGTGGGGCCCCGTTGATCGCTCCTCTTAAATCACTTCACAAACTTCGCACAATACAACTTGTAAATATACACATAGGGCACACAACATATCCCTCGGGGGGGGGGTGGAGAGGTCATATTCCTACTCCACAATTCCCCTCCAATTTTAATGCACCACACTACCTGGGGGGTGGGTGGTTATGGGGTGGGACGTCATTAGACGGGATGGGCCCCAGTGCAGTGTTGTGCTGTGGCCCCCCATCTATGCCCCCACCCTGACACTTCTTCCCCCAATTTTAACGCACCACATACACATTCACATTTTGGGCTTGCGGTGAGGCTGAGTGGGGGTTTCGTTACCCTGTGCTCTGCCTCACCGACCCCCCAATCCTAAGACACCACACATACTTGTATATACACTTGGGTGGGTCACATTCACGGTGCAGGGCGAGTATTCACCAGTTGGGGAACTGGTGAACTCAGTAACAGGGCAACTCACAATAGTTTTACTGGCGTGATCTCCGGGGCTTCTCCCTGCCGGGCCCGAGGGCCTGGGTTGTTGCGCCTCCCCTGGTGCTCCTTCCTCTCCCTCCCTCCTCCCCTCCCTCCCTCCCTCCCTCCCTCAGGGTCACGTCTCTCTGGGCGGCCGGAGGTGGGCTGGGCTCGTCTGCCCTTTCGGTGCCGTTGCCCGGTCCCTTGGTGCTGTTTTCCGGTGAGCGGGTGGCCTCCCGGATTTGGGTGTGGGAGGGGTGGCGTGGGTGGTGTGGGTGGTGTGGTTGGATGGGGTGGGGTGGGGTGGCTGGGCGAGGGGTGGGGGGGTGGCTTGGTGGGGGGCGGGGGGGGTGTTGGGGGTGGGTTGTGGGTGGGCGGCATGGTGGGGGAGGGGGGGTGGCGTGGGTGGGTGGCGGGGGGTGGGACGGTGGAGGGGGCGGGGGTTTGGGGTCTGGGGGGCGGGGGGGTCGGGTTGTGGGGGGGACGGGGGGGAGGGCGGGTGGTCGTGGGGGAAGTGGGGCTGTGGGCCGGTGGGGCGCCGTGGGGGTCCGCTATGGCCCGTTCTGCTGCCCGGGCCTTGGGGCTCTGGCTGTGTCGGGGGGGGGTCGCTCCGGGCTCCTGGGCTGGGTCTCCGCTTGGTGGCTCCTGCGGGGGGGCTGGGTGGACCTCCTTGGGCTGGAGGGGACAGCTCCCTCCTTTTGGTGGAGGTTTTCATGCATGTCAGACCCACCACACCGGCACCTACCAAAACTCAATAGTGTGTGTTCCTCCGGTTGCTGAGTCAGTGGAGGTTGCTGGGTTAGTGTCTGTGGATCTCACTCTGCTCTATCTATCCTTCTTGTGGCCTCCTGACATCTTCATGATTGATCCGTTGGGACTTTGTCGTATTAGGTGTTTGTGAAGGGTTTTAGATTTGTAAATGGTTTTAAGGTATGAATTAAAGAGTACAAACAAATAAAATGCACCTTTTCTCTTAGAACACTGTCTATGCCTCACCTTTCTGTCTGTCCTGTGTTTGTTTTATGTTTCACTTGGGTGTGCACAGCCCTCAATGGCATAATGTAGAAAACAGCTTGAAATAAACATGATAGGTTAATTTGCCATGAGGGCCGGTGATGGTCACAGTCACAAAGAAGAAAAAAAATTGCACATGAAGCTTAAGCAGTGGCACCATGAGTGGTTGGTGTCATTTTTTGAGCGGACTTGCAGACAAAAAAAAAAAAAAACATGACGGGATCGAACCAGCAACAAGACAGCCGCTCTACGCACTGAGCCGTGCCACCCCCCGTGGACACCACAACTACTATGACTACAACTGTGACAACCGCAACTACTATGACTACAACTGTGACAACCACAACTACTATGACTACAACTGTGACAACCACAACTAATATGACTACAACTGTGGCTACTACAACTACTATGACTACAACTATGGACACCAAAATCCCTTTAATTGTGGCTGTAGTGGCCATAGTTGACTGTGGTTGTACATTCATTAGCACAGTGATGTTTAACCACCAGCTAGCTGACAAAGCTAACCGAAAGCAGTGACAGCCAGCTAGCTCCAAGCTTCCAGGCTGCTCACAGTCGCATTGGAGGTGAAGGACATGGACATTTGACTCTCCACAGATCTCCATCGACACCCGCAGACATCACCTTTTAGCTGCGTGGACGCCAGCTGACAGGTAAGGATGTTGGACCATATTCAGAACAGTTTCAGCTACACGGTACCTTTGTTCTGCTTCATTGTTTGATTTGGGTCTCAACGTACACGAGCCACACATGAGGCCTACACCGTTTATCTAGTTTACCTGAGTTTAGCTCTGTGTGTGTGTGTCTGAGTCAGAGCCAGCAGAAAAGATCGCTTGCATGTATGCTGGTCCAAGCACTGGTTGTCCTCCAAGCACAAGGAAGAGCAGCTTCAGCAGTCTGTACAACAGAATTCTGGAGGAGGATGATGAACCTGCAGGAGGTTCCCAGGCAGTGGTTATCCAAATACAAGTGTATTTGAAATAACCAATGATAGGTGAGAAAGACAGCCCTATCCAGTACTGGTCAAACAACCATGCTAGCTTTCCTGTCCTTGCTGTGGTTGCGGTAAAGTTCCTGAGTGATCCTTCAACCAGTGTGGAAAGCGAAAGACTGTTCAGCATGGCATCCAATATCATGGGGGAAAGGAGGAATCGTCTGACAGCAGAGAGAGCAAAAATGCTGATAAACCTCAAAATGAACCTGCCCTTTGTATTTTATTTGGAGAGGGGTAGTGTTAGAGAAGTTCACCCTTTGCGTGTATCTGTCTTGGATTTATTAAATGGTAAATGGTTGTATTTATATAGCACTTTTATCCAAAACGCTTTACATGATACATCACAATCACCCATTCACACACACTGATGGTGGGAGCTGCCATGCAAGGCACTAACCACAACCCACCAGGAGCAATTAGGGGTTAGGTGTCTTGCTCAGGGACACCTCAGCATGAGCACAACGGGCCAGGGGATTGAACCGCAACCCTCCAGTTGAGAGACGGCCACTCTACCCACTGAGCTATGCCGCCCCTAAATTATCATTATTAAATATTGACAGTCAGTTTGAAACCCTTACAGTTGCATATTTGTTTTCAGGATGGGATTTTTCTTGTTTACAGGACTTCCTGTTTTTCTGACTTCCTTTTCTGGCCTTATACTTACCTTGAGTTGCCTTTTGGGACATGCATGCATACATTTGTACATATCATATTTGCCTGTAGAGAGGAGTCTATTACAGTCTTATATAAAGCAACAATAATGATAATAATATTAAAGCAAACAGAGCTCTGGTATCAGAATAGTATTGGTATTGGCAGATATCCAGATTCAGGTATTGGGATCGGATCAGAAGTGAAAAAATGTAGATCGTGCATCCCTACCCACTGGGAGAATAAAATGAATAAAACATGTTAAAATTGGAGCTCGTCTCCTATAAAAATTTAAAAAAAACTCAACACACCTAAAAGGCAAATCATGAAATCTAAAAACTATATAAACAATTTATATGTATTCAAAAAACATACTATACACAATTTATGATTTAAAGCTGCTGTCCGGAGTTTGAATCGCAGCGTCTCCCAGAACACTGTTGGTCCCTCCCTCTGATTTCGCCCCTTTATTTGTGCACGCGCGCAGTACATGAGAGAAGTGCCCGGAGTGCTGCAGCATCTCGCCTGTTTTGCTGTTTTCCACTCTTCTACATTTAGTACATTTAGTAAATAATAAAGGAATTACGTTAGAATGCTGTATTGAGTCTAACTTGTCCTAATACCAAAATAACATGAATCTGCTAGGACTAACGAGTAAAGTTTCAATATGTGATTACACTCGTGTATCCCTCTGGATGACGTTGTTTATCAAACTTAGTGCATTTACGCGTGTATATGTGTTACATTGTTTATTTCTATCTAGAGTTCAGAATTGCATGACTCCTCTGACGAAGAGTATGTCCCAGACGCCCCAACATCTTCCTCCAGAGGTCGGGCATCTAAACGAAGCCGTCAGCCGGGCTATGGAGGCCGTGGTCGGGGAGCGAGGCGAGCACCCCGAGCCAAAAAACGTCCTGCAGTCTCTTGGCCTGACAAGCCGTGGGATTGGTAACTTTTCTGGAAGTTGCTGAGCCCTGATGCTCTCTCCTCCACAAGCAAAACAAATGTGCGCGCGGTTGCGTAGTGCGTAGCTCGCCCACCTCTGCATGGGCTTGCTTGCTGTGCGCGTAACCGTTGATTGACAGCATGACAAAGCTGAAGCTCGAACTTGATTGGTCGGCAGCGACCGGCGCTTTTTGGAATAACATGGGGGTCTATGAGAGGAAGGCGGAGCTCAGGAATAAATTTTCATATCGCGTTATTCTAACTTTATATTATAGTATCGAACTAGACTAACACATTTAAGCTTTGTTAAAAAATGATACATAAATTGAAAACAAACGGAAACTCCGGACAGCAGCTTTAAAGGTACCATCTTGAGTTAATCTTTTCTTGTTTCCATACTTCAGATGCTCTCCGCTGCAGTTCATTTTTTTGATCAAAAGATGGAGACAAAATGTCCACTGTTATCCCAGCTTTTCATTCAGGCCCGATGGTTAGCAGGTTTTCAGTGTATTTATCGATGATCTTTTTGTTCGCTGTCTCTGTTGTTTTGACCAGTTTTGATTGTAGCCCCTGAATGTATGTAGAATGACATGACATCCTTTTTAAGGTTGCTGTAATCAAACCTTTACATAAAAAGCCTACTCTTGGCCCAGATATTTTAGCTAACTATAGACCTACATCCAACCTCCCATTTCCCTCTGAAATTCTTGAGAGAACAGTTGCAAATCAGTTATGTGAACATTTACAAAGGAATAGTTTGAAGAGTTTCAGTCAGGCTTCAGGATGCATCATAGCACAGAAACAGCTCTGGTCAAAGTTACTAATGACCTTCTCATAACGTCAGATAATGGACTGGTCTCTATTCTTGTTTTGTTGGACCTTAGTGCAGCATTTGACATCATCGACCACAAATTTTCATTACAGAACTTGAGCAGTTTTGCAAAGAAGAATGGAGCAAAATTGCAGTGGGCAGATGTGAAAGACTGACTGAGACCTATCCACACAGACTCACTGCTGTGATTGCAGCCAAAGGTGCATCTACTAAATACTGACTTGAAGGGGGTGAATAATTATGCAAACAATTATTTTCATTTATATAATTTTCTTTCATTAACATTACTTTATAGAAATCTGTTTTCAATTTGACATTTCAGAGTTTTTTCAATATTTGTTTTTGTTAAAAAAGCAAAATTTTATTGACCATGATTGATTTATGAAAGCAATAAAAGGGTAAAACATCAAAGGGGGTGAATACTTATGATAGGCACTGTATTTCTCCTATACTGATTTTTCTTCAGGGCTGCTCAGTGGTGTAGTGGTTAGCACTTTCACCTTGCAGCAAGAATATTCCTGGTTCAAATCCCGGCCTGGGTCTGGGATCTTTCTGCATGGAGTTTGCATGTTCTCCCTGTGCATGCGTGGGTTTTCTCTGGGTACTCCGGCTTCCTCCCACAGTCCAAAAATATGCTGAGGTTAATTGGTTACTCTAAATTGCCTGTAGGTGTGAATGTGAGTGTGATTGTGTGTCTGTATATGTAGCCCTGTGACAGACTGGTGACCTGTCCAGGGTGTCCCCTGCCTTCGCCCGAGTCAGCTGGGATAGACTCCAGCACCCCTCGCAACCCTAATGAGGATAAAACGGTGTATAGAGAATGGATGGATGGGATGATTTCGCTTCACTGGCTTCCTGTTAAATCTAGAATACAATTTAAAATCCTTCTCCTAACATATAAAGCTCTTAATGACCGATCTCCGTCATATCTTAAAGACCTGATAGTACCATATTATCCGAGCAGAACTCTTCACTCTCAAACTGCAGGCTTACTTGTTGTTCCTAGAATTTCTAAAAGTAGAATGGGAGGCAGAGCCTTCAGTTATCAGCTACTCTCCTGTGGAACCTGCTCCTAGTTTGGGTTCTGGAGGCAGACACCCTCTCTATTTTTAAGACCAGGCTTAAAACCTTCCGTTTTGACAAAGCTTATATAGTTAGGGCTGACTGGGTGACCCTGAGGAGGTCAGCTCGTGTCTTCATTGGCAGAACTCACTTCTTTTTCGACGTCCCTTACTTATCATGTCCACTGTGGGATGCTGCTGCTGACCTTCCTCCAGCCCACTGCTTCCAGCTGCCCATTTCCACCAGTCTACTCTGCACTGCCCGAACATTATTTGATATTCTCATTTACATACTGCTTGAATTTTACTACCAGCCATACATGTAGTATATTAATGCCAGAGCTGTACACCAGAACAGTAAACTTATAAACCACTTTCAATATTGGCTTGTATTTTGTATGTATCATCTGTGTTACTCATATCATACATGCATCCAATTTGTGTTACGTGTTTCCTTGTTCCCCATCCCCTTCTACCTCTTGTGTCCCTCTCAACCTGCCAGCCAGCAGCGGATGGGACCCCCATATAAAGAGTAGGGTTCTGCTCAAAGGTTTCCTCCCATTAAAAGGGACTTGTTTCTTGCCACTGCTGCCTTGGGGCTGCTTTGGAGGATCAGGTATATGGGTTCTGTGAAGCGTCTTGAGAAAATCTGAAGAGCAACTGGCGCTATATAAATAAAATCTAACTGAATTGAATTGAATTAACACAAACACACAAATCTGTTTTTGTCATTTATTAAGTGTTACAGTCTAATGTAGCTCATGTTTTTGTATATTTAAATAAATTGCCTAAACATGACTGGATGACAGATGAATAGAGGTAGACATCACACTTCTGTGTTTGTTCAACAGGATCAACATTAGTTTCTGCAGAGTGATATTTTAAAAATTCTGTGGAGGTAGCGTTGATCATGGTTTATCTTTTACGACGTTTAACAAACTTCATACGATTCGATGACAGATGGAAACAAAATTAAAGACCAAAAAATGAACATCATGACCATGCATTTGCTCTAACTATTGTTTCCTGCATCAACCCTGAAGTCTACATGTGTGGATTCTGAAATTGATGAAAAACTTCTCTCACATTCTTGTAGAGTTCACCTGCAGTCTGCAAGATGGCCATCACTGGATTTCTATCTTCAGCGTTTCTTCTGGCCTGTCTTTCATGCATCACTGCCAAAGCTTTCTCCTGAGTTTCCAGCTTCTGTTGAAACTTTGTCTCTAATTCAGCTTTTTCTCTGGCCTCTCTTTCATACATCTCCTCCAAAGTTTCCTTTTTGGCTTCAAGCTCTCCTTCATACTGTGCCTTTACTATTTTTGCATTTTCTGCTTCCCACCGAGCTCTGTCGAGCTCCCTCTCCACTCTCACTACATCATCTCTATGCTGCAGCTCCATTCTCTGCCTTTCTATCTCCCATTGCTGCTGCTGCTGTTGATTCTGCATCGCCATCATGTTCTGCTTGTTCTGCATGCTTAACACCATAAACATATTCTGCACCTGCATCTTCTCCCTGTCCTGACGCTCCCTCGCCACCACCAGCTCCATATTTTGCTTCTCCCTAAACTTCTCCATCTCCATCTTCACCTTTGCATTGATTAATCTCTCACCCTCCTTTGTCAGTTCAGTCAGCCTGGCCTGCATTGCCTGATTTTCCTGTTCTCTGACCTTCCTGTCCTCCATCCTTTCAGCCTCAAAATGTTCCTTCAGCTCCCTCAGCTGTTCTTCGTATACTGCTTGCATTTCACTCCTCAGTTGCTCCTTTTCAATGCGCATTTCTGCCTCCTTTGCCATTAGGATGCGCTGTTTCTCCTCATTGATTAATCTTTCTGCTTCCTGGAACATCTCGCTGGTGTAGTGGCTTCCTCCGTTATTCTCCATTATATTTCTGATCTTCTGAAGCAGCTCGCTGACCTGAGGGCCAGTCTTCAGCTCATTATTAAAGACATGGTACTGGCCGTGGCATCTATTCACCAGATCCTGCAGTTCCATGGACTTTCCAATGAACTCCTCGATAGTGGTGCCTTTGAGGTCGTCGCCTCGAGTGAACAGGACCATGCTGTATCTGTCTGCAGCCTGGCCAAACAGCTCCTGAATCTGCTGCACTGTCTTCAACTCTTCCTCTGTGAATCTGGCCAGTCCAATGACGATCAAGAAGACGTGGGGTCCTGGAGAAGCATAAGAGATGCACTGGCTGATGTGTCTACATGTGGTGTTCACCCCATGCCTGGTGTCAAACAGACCCGGGGTGTCGATAACCACCACGTCTTGTCCGTCCACCGTCGCTCTGGCCTTGGAGCACTCATCAGTAATGGACGTGGGACTCATCACTGATTCAAAGGACTCGCAGCCAAGAATGGTGTTTCCTGAGGCGCTCTTCCCAGATCCAGTCTTCCCCACCAGCACAATCCTCAGCTCCTCAGTGGCTCGTGGCATTGATCCTGTTTGGAAGCAGGAAAAAGAAAAAGTACCATTTACTTTCAAAATGTTAAAAACTAACACTAGTCACCATTTCTGTTTCCACTGATAACACCTGAGGACACTTGAAGAAAATGTTGTACACTGATTTCCAGGATTTAAATTTTTGGAATTTCAGACAACACTTTGCCAGATTAAACCATTTATTTTTGGAATGACATACATTCGTGTTTGGCCATGACTCTGCTCAAGTGATGCTACGGAATGATCTAAACAAGCAGGAACACAGACAGCCCCTGAGCTCACAAACCCCAAACCTGCACTCCTAAAGGGAGTATATTAGCAGAGTCAGCATGTAATGAGATGGATTTGAATGAAATTAACCTATGTGTAGCAAAATCACTCTGGATTCCACTGCAGGCCCAATTCAACCCTGCTGACAGCCCAGTCACCTGTCGAACTGAACCTATGCAACTCAACTGACCTCCCAGGAACAAGACCATGATCCATGAACACCTGCCTATATTGTGGGAACCTTAGCCACTGCATCACTACCTGTCCAACCCGCCCGACAAAAGTGCCAGCTCACCTTTACCCTGGAGAAGTAATGGTGAGCTGAACTGCTACAGCTTCCCCTCAGAGTGTCCCGATCTCCGCCTCCTTCATGGACCATAACTTGGCTAAACAGATAAACGTTGCTACAGAGCCCGTCTTCCCCATTCGAGGCCAGAGCGCTCAATGGATTGCACCTGGTCTATGTTACCAGTAAGACTAGTCCTGTCTCTTTGGTCTTAAATAGCAGTTATCAGAAAACAACCTCCTTCCATGTCACTGACATTTCCAACTCCAGTCTGGTTCTCTAATATCCCTGGCTATACTGACTGGTCTTTTAGAAGATTGCTTCCTGGAGTTCAGGTTGCCATGTGAATTGTCTCCGCTCAGTCCTGACCCCTTCTTTCACATCAGTTTCATCTCCGCCTCAAAAGATCAACCTGTCCCCAAGAATACCATGATGTGGCCCAAGTATTCAGCAAGGACCTCGCTCCCACCCTGCCTCCTCTCTGACCCACTGTGTGATGTCACTTCCTGCTCAGTCCACAGCATTTACCAGACAGCAGAGCAGCTAACGGCACATAAAGCCACAAAAAAAGAATTAAAATAAGGTTATCTTTGATATATAGTTTATCAATAATGTTTATAAATTGCTCTTCTATGAGGGCACAAACTGTAGACCGAAAGAGGAAAACATCTGTCAAGTTGAAAGTTTTTTGAAACTCTGGTGAGTTCAGGCCAGGCGTAAACTAACCGTGACGTCACCCGTTGGTTTCAACGGCGAGAAAATGAAGCCCGGATTTTGCTACTTCCTGGTCGCCGTTTTGGATTTTTTGGAGCCAGTAACATAAAAAGCGTCATCAAACAGACTGGACCGGAGAGCAACTCGGGGCAGGATTGACTGAGAACTCTCTTATCCCGCCCACGTTTTACCGCAGAGGCTTCTGTTGCTGTCTATCAAGTATAGCCACGCCCCCTGGCTCTGCCAACTTTAACGATTTATTTAAAATTCAGTATTGATTTATTTTAAGATCGGCCACCTGATCTCTCATTTTGACCATGAAAACTAACGGGGAAAAAATCCTGTGCTGTAGAAAATCAGTCGATCAAATTTTATTTTTTCCAAAAATGAATTGGGGTCTATGGAGAAAAAGCTTTTTGGAGCCAACCCTAGCGGACGGCGGGATATTGCAAGTTTTTGACACTTCCGGGTTGGCTTCAATTCTGGAGCCAGATGCTACGTCCATTATATATACAGTCTATGGTTCAGGCTTATGTTGTAAATTAGCCTGTAATATAGCTAGTTCCTGTGAGGAGATAAACAGATGATAAATGCAGTTTTAGTTCAGATATTTATCTTTAAAAAAACAAATGGAGTTATAAGAAAGTTTTCCAGCGTTTCCAACTTACTTTGGTGCACACTGTGTAGTTATTTTAATGTTTTAGAAGATGCTAACGGCCAATCGGTCTTGTTAGTAATATGCTGTGTCACTGTGATGCTAAAGGCTAGCTAACGGCTAATCAGTATTTCTAGTAATATGGTATGTCACTGTGATGCTAAAGGCTAGCTAATGGCTAATCGGTCTTGTTAGTAAAATGTTGTCATTGTGATGCTAAAGGCTAGCTAACGGCTAATCAGTCTTTCTAGTAATATGCTATGTCACTGTGATGCTAAAAGATAGCTAACGGCTAATCCGTCTTGTTAGTAAAATGCTGTCATTGTGATGTTAAAGGCTAACTAACGGCTAATCCGTCTTGTTAGTAAAATGCTGTCATTGTTATGCTAAAGGTTAGCTAACGGCTAATCCGTCTTGTTAGTAAAATGCTGTCATTGTGATGCTAAAGGGTAGCTAACGGCTAATCTGCAAGACACACATCTTGAATTACCTGAGTATTAGAAACTGAACTTCACGAACTCAATTGGACATTTACTTTTGCTATTATTTAATTGTTTTTTCTGAGCTCTATTTTGTTTATTTTTAATTTAAAAAAACTGTGAGATACATGTTATTTGCTGAAAGGCAATAAACATTATCAGTAGTTCATTACCAACACCAACTCCCATTCGTGAGTGATTTAAGATCCTATACGACCTAGACTGATGTTAGTGTTTTGATGTACCTCACCCTGACATTCACATCTGCAAACAATTCAGAAAAACCAGTGAACCATTAACACAGAAAGATCTCATCTGAACCAGCGATCTTACACCTGGCCATGGTGCAATCCTAAGGGTGTGAGTAATGTTTCTATGACAGAAGAAAATCTGAAGAAAAAAGGACTCTTGGGTGAGTTCTGAATGTTGTCATTCCAAATATTCTGAGCAGATGTATTTGTGTTTGTTTGACTTTGTGTCATTTGTCATCTGAAATGGTCCAAACTGACTTGGGCTGCAGCAATGAGGGTTTTTTTAGTCGGCTAATAAATAAGTTTCCAGTTATTTAGATAATTGATTTTGTCAGGATGAGCTGCACGGTGGATTGGTGTTTAGCACATTAGCCTTGCAGCTAGATTCTGGGATCTTTCTGCATGGAGTGTGCATGTTCTCCCTGTCCATATGTGGGTTTTCTCCGGGTACTCCGGCTTCCTCCCACAGTCCAGAAACATGCTGAGGTTAGTTGGTGATTCTAAATTGTCTGTAGGTGTGAATAGGGCTGGGCGATATGACCAAAATTTTATATCCCGATATAGCTTATTTTATATCCCGATACGATATACATCACGATATAGCATATTTTGGTAAATTCAATGAATGAATGGGACTGGGCAGCGGCATACCTTCAAAGTATGGTAGTCTGATCCTTGTCGGTCTTTTTAAATCCAAACCACCGCCATATGACAGAAGTTCCCCCTCTTTTAGGTACAAGCTCGTCAATTTGAGCTGGTTGTTCGTCATCTTGTTGTTTGGAGCCCCAGCCCTAAGTGTGAAAGTGATTGTCTCAAAGTGTAACCCTGTGATAGACTGTTACCTGTCCAGGTGTCCCCTGTCTTCACCCTAAGTCAGCTGGGATAGACTCCAGCCCCCCGCTATCCTAATGAGGATAAAGCGGTGTATCGTTAATGGATGGGATTTGTCAGGATCCTTGTCCCAGCATTCTCTCCTTTCCCTCTGTCCTAATCTCTGTGAGCTGTTTCCTAATCAGCAGCAGTCAGCAGCTCCTGAGCACAGGTTTCCTCACCAGTTATCACTCGGATAATAAAACTCTGCCTCAGACTTCACTCTCTGCCAGATCATCAGCTTTTCCACTCCCTCACTGGTTTCCTGTCTAACCCTCATCTCTGCACCTTGGACCGTTCA
This sequence comes from Acanthochromis polyacanthus, assembly GCF_021347895.1. Classification (NCBI taxonomy): domain Eukaryota; kingdom Metazoa; phylum Chordata; class Actinopteri; family Pomacentridae; genus Acanthochromis; species Acanthochromis polyacanthus. The sequence goes on from NC_067116.1 coordinate 1,649,973, forward strand.
CTGCCACACAGCAGAAGTGTTTGTGTTATTCCTAGTAGCTCTACTGGAAGTTTTCTGTTCTTGTTGTGTTCAGTTAGTCCAAGTTAACTTTTAGTGTAGTTTGATTGTTTTCTCACCTCTAGCTCACTCCCCTGGTTTGCTTAGTTTACTGTTTGGCTCTGTGTTCAGAGTATTTAATCTACCGATTTCACATGTTGTAAATAAACACCTTCTGTCCTCCACAAGGAAACATGACAGATTTATCAGTTTAATACACTAAATAAAAAGCAATAAACAAAGACTTGTAAAGACATTAGAAGACACCATAAACAGCTGTTGGCTGCTATCAGCTGCTTTAAATGGAGGTCAGAGAGTGAAGCGCTGCATAAAACACAACGTCTGACTGACGGAGAGGCTGAAAGCAGAAACAAACACTTCAAGAAAAGTGTTCAGAGTTAAAGTGACAGAACTCACCGTGGACAGGATGTTTGCTGGCCATCGTCAGGTTGAAGTGACGGGTTTCAATCCTCGGTGTGGACAAAGTGAAAGTATTCTGGTGCTCCTCGGTGCAGGTGGAGCTTCCTGTCCCACCTTTCACCTCCTCTCAGGTGGAGCTGAGGGGAAAGGTGGCTCAGTCAGACCGCATTCAGAAACTATGTTTGTTCAGAGTTTACTTATTTGTTCTTAACTAAGTTCTGTTAAACATTTTGCCTTGTTTTTGAGAATTTTACATTTTCAGACCTGGAAGGTGTAATTTCACCCTCAGCTAAACGTCTTACGTCGTACACTGGAGGGTTTTTCCCTAAAGTCACATTAATTTACTTGCATGATGTAATATTTATTTTTAATGTATTTCAGCAGAGTTCACTTTTGCCACATTTTTCTTTCCTAACGCCTGGTCATTTTTTTCAGAAAACATATTTTTTTCTTATTCTGTGTCATTTTTGGTCACTCTGCATCTCCTTCTTGTGTCTCTTATAAACTGATTCCATTTGCTTGAAGTACACATCCCACAGCATTTCTCTTCAGCTCATGGCATATTGCATTTTTTGGACACTTGTAGTGTGCTTAACTGATTTCATGAATATGCCCAGCTAAATTTTGTTGCCCTTGGCAACGGACGTAAAACATGGCAGAAAGATCAAATGCAACTTTAGTGCCCAACGGTATTACGACATACATGTATACTGTATACTTGATAGACAGCAACAGAAGCCTCTGCGGTAAAACGTGGGCGGGATAAGAGAGTTCTCAGTCAATCCTGCCCCTAGTTGCTCTCCGGTCCAGTCTGTTTGATAACGCTTTTTACGTCACTGGCTCCAAAAAATCCAAAACGGCGACCAGGAAGTAGCAAAATCCGGGCTTCATTTTCTCGCCGTTGAAACCAACGGGTGACGTCACGGTTAGTTTACGCCTGGTTGGCACTAAAAATTATGACATAAGACAACAAACCTTTGAACCTTTGAGTATTTAATAATTACTCACATACAGTATACTGCTGAAGTGGAATCACTGCAATGCAAATACACACATACACTACAACTTCAAAACAATTTTGAAAATTATAATATATTACAGTTTTATCGCTAATTAGCGATAACTAGTTAGTATGCTAATTTAATATTTAGCACCGCCTCGGCTCCTCCGGCTTCCGCAAAGGCAGGATCTCTCTCTCTCTGTGTGTGTGTGTGTGTGTGTGTGTGTGTGTGTGTGTGTGTGTGTGTGTGTGTGTGTGTGTGTGTGTGTGTGTTAGCGGGGTGACAGTGGTAGCTTTGTGAGGACCGGCCGCCGCGTTTACCCGCAGCTGTGAGGACACGACGCTGATCCATCCCATTCGGCCGCATATGGATAAATAAACAAAATTATTTAATAAATACCAGCGGACCGGCCCAGATGTGGACCGGCCCTTCGGTCAAACGACCGAATGAAATAACGCTCAATCCGCCCCTGATGAGTCATGAATAAAGTTCAGCACAAGTTGTTTTAATCAACTTTGAGGCGTATTAAAGTGCACATCCGCACTTAAAAAAGCTCAGCTGAGCTCAGTAACATGATCCTCAACACAAGGAAAACAAGGACAGTCACCACCTGTACTGTATAGTGCAAGGCAAGGTCACGCAATTGACGTTCAGTTCCGGGGACACAGTGGTTTTCCACCCGCATTTAATTTTTTTCACTGTCAATATTGTACTCAGTAACGTGAGGGGTTTCAAATGTAGCGAAGTAAAATACTTGGGTCAAAATGTAATTGAGAAAAAGTAAAAATTACACATTTCCAAAACTACTCTGAAAATTACAAATTACTCATAAAAAGTACTCTATAGACCCTTTAATGACCCACGTCACGAATGACGTCACAGCTTTAGCTGGAGGCAAAAGAGGAAGTCCGTGCGGCCGTGACCGAAAGGGGAAAGACTGAGGAACTAGGCTCTATCAACTTTTCTAAAATGTCATCCTGCTGTGTTTTTGGATGCCAGAATAAGAGGAATGACATTGGCGAACGCAAATTAAAGTTTTATAGGATTCCACCGAACACTCGTGCTCAGAGGGAACGAAAACAGTTGTGGTTAAATGCACTGAGGCGAAAAGGCTGGACAGAGACGATCAGCTGCAGTCAATTCCAGCCATTTTCAGTACAAAAAATCGCTAATATTGTATTTGTAAATAAAAAATATTCAATTCAATTCAGCTTTATTCCAGACACTGGGTCCAAATACACACACCATAAGAACAAGGACACAACAAGACGCAGAAAAAAATACAATCAAAAACAATAACCCGTTAAATATGACGAGAAATACAGGGCATATTGGACGCGCATCGCGAGGTGCATTTCCTTGAAAACGACCGATTCGTGGAGTGTATACCGACTTCAAGACATGTTTTGGACAAAAGAGTTTACTGGCTTGTGTAGTCTGGATGACCAAGGTTAGATTATGGCCGTTTTTGTGGAATATTTTCATCTGTGTGTAATAATGAACCCGGAAATGTGAGTCGCGCTGTGTACGTTGAAGCCGTGTACAGAGAAAGGATGGATGGATATTCGTTGTTTGTCGGACAAATGTGTTTATATTACCGCTGTGGTAATCACATCTGAAAGTGGTTTATACCGGCGGATTCATGAGAATCTAAGCTTTCCATCGGCGTATAGTGTTTGTATAATCACGTTTGCAGCCTTCAGACATTCTTTAAATTCCTATGCAAATTAGTAAGTGTACCGCCGGCGGTACACTGAAGTTTAACGGGTTAAAAATGCTCGAGTTTGCAGCGCAAACTATATACTCCCAGTCCCGCTTGACTTCTCGCTCCGCTTTTGCCTCCAGCATAAGCCCCGCCCACAAAAAACGTCACAATGTTTGTAAACAAATAAAGGGTCTATTACAGTAACGTGAGTAAATGTAATTCGTTACTTTCCACCCCTGTTCATGGACAATATCACAATAATAACAGTGACTCATGTCCAAGCAAGATGGGTAGTAAAAACTTTGTATTTCATATCAATAAAATTTATTTCAAGATATTTTATTATTATTGAATCATCAATGCCTAATCATCTGTGGACTTTGTTAAAAATAAAGGAGTAATATTTTTTCAAAAAAGCCTGAAAATGCAAGGAATGAACAAGTCAAATTATTTTCTTGAAATATGTGTTTTTGTTTGGATGTGAATAATTTTACTCAAAATTGCTGAATTAGCGGGTGGGTCTTGGATCATTGTCTTTGTAATAAAGCCTTATTGTTTGCACAGCAGCCAGTTTGAATATTTCACTCACAAACAACACAAAAATTCATGTCCAAAAAGTGGATTCTGCATACACAAGTCCTTCAGGATCAGTCATTGGAACATTGCTGAAGAGACGTGCCTTACGCTTTTAAAGTCAGCCCTTTTCTGGGAAATGGAACCAGTCTATTGGTAGAAGTTCTTTTGTCATCTTGGTGGTGATTCTCGTGCATGTTTTCTGTCTCTTCGTGGTCACTGCAGTCTTTTCAGAAGCTTAATAATTACAAACACACAAATCTGTTTTTGTCATTTATTGTTACAGACTAATGCTGCTCATGATTTTTTTTAAACTACATTAAATAAATTGCATCAAGAAAAAATAACTTTACATGATTGGGTGACAGATGAATACAGTTTATAGACATCACATTTCTGTGTTTGGAATTTATTAAGCGTTACAGATTAATGTTGCTTAAAACACATTTTTTAGTGCATTGACAAAGTGCATTGAAAACAAAACAAAAGTAACATGAGTGGGTGACAGAAATAAAATTCAGACACAATAAGTGAACATTTTTCAGAATATTGGCAATGAGACTAATGCATGTCTTCTAACTACTGTCCCGGCATTGCTCCTGAAATCTACGCCTGTGCTATAAGCTAGCTGAATATGGACTTAAAAATGGTCACCAGTGGATTTCTACAAAATTCTGTGACTACATTGAGGACGGTACCCATTGCTCGACTTCCATTTTCAACTTCTAATCTGGCATTTCTTTCATACTTTTTCTCCAAAGCTTTCTCCTTGGCTTCCAGCTCTCTTTCATACTGTGCCTTTAACTGAGCTTTATCTGCTTCCCATTGAGCTCTTTCCCTCCTCACTGCATCATCTCTAAGCCACAGCTGCCTTTGTATCTCCTGTTGCTGCTGCTGCTGCATCGCCATCATGTTCTGATTGTTCTGCATGCTTAAGGAATAAAACATATTCTGCATCTCCTCCTGCATCTTCTCCCTGTCCTGACGCTCCCTCGCCACCACCAGCTCCATATTTTGCCTCTCCCTGTGCATCTCCGTTTCCATCTCCACCTTTGCATTGATAAATCTGTCACGCTCCCTTGTCAGGTTATTCAACCTGGCCTGCATTGCCTGGTTTTCTTGGTATCGGACTCTTCTGTCCTCCATCCTTTCAGACTCGTGATATTCCTTCAGCTCTCTCAGCTGTTCTTCGTATACTGCTTGCATTTCACTCCTCAGTTGCTCCTTTTCCTTGTGCATTTCTGCCTCCTTCTCTTTCAGGATGCGCTGTTTCTCCTCTTCAATTGCTCTTTCTGCTTCCTGGAACATCTTGCTGGTGTAGTGGCTTCCTCTGTTGTTCCTCACTATATTTCTGATCTTCTGAAGCAGCTCGCTGACCTGAGGGCCAGTCTTCAGGTTATTATTAAAGACGTGGTACTGGCCGTGGCATCTGTTCACCAGATCCTGCAGGTCTGGGGAGTTCCCGATAAACTCCTCGATAGTGAATTCCTTGATTTCCAGTTCAAGAGGATAGTTTTCTTGGCGACAGCTAGCGCCGCAAGAAGTGTATGGTTGTGTGCCCTGTCCAGTGTAGATACGGATACGTCTCCCAATAAACAGACTGGGATGGGGAGAAAGGGATGCGACAGCCCATGATTTGTGAAAGAAAGTTTGTGATATTTTCCCAGAATCTTTGGACAGGTGAGCAGTACCAAGTTGCATGAATGTAGGTGTCAGTGCAATTTTGTGTGCAATGTGTACAGATTTCAGGTGAATATCCCATTTTGTGCATTTTTTGACCAGTGAGGTGAGTTCTGTGGAGGATTTTGTACTGTATAAGCTGTAAGTTGGTATTTTTTGTCATTGTGAAAATGTTTTTGCAGATTTGGGTCCAGAAGTCGGCATCAGGGGCAATGGAGAGGTCTGTTTTCCATTTATCTATGGGGATGCAAAGTGCAGAGTCGGACTGAGATATTAGTTTGTATATTTTTGAGAGAAGTTTTTTTGAGGAAATATTAATGAATGCAGAGGTAGAGGGTGGGAGGTCCAGGTTATTATTTTTTTTATTTTTCAGATTTGATTGAATGGCTGATGAAACTTGTAAATATTCCAAGAATTGATTGTCACGGATGCCGAACTTCTGGACCAGGAAGGGGAGTGAAACCAGGGTATTATTGTGATAGATATGACGGAGGTGAGTGACTCCTTTATCTCTCCAAGTGATTAGGTTTAGTGTTTTTTTTTTACTAATGAAGTCAGGATTGTGCCAGATGGGAGTGAAGAGTGAAGGTGTGACAGTGGAGTTAGTAACTTTGTGGAATTTCCACCAGGCTGTCAGAGTGGACGATATTGTTGGGCTTTGGAAACAGGGATGATGTTTTATGGATTGGCTTAAAAAAGGTAAATCTGAAATGTGGATTTGTTTAATAACTGCCTGTTCTGAGTCCAACCATGTGTTGTCTGAATGAGTGGGGTGGATCCATTTGTGAATATATTGAAGCTGATTTGCCAAGGAGTAGTGGTGAAAGTTTGGGGCGTTAAGACCGCCTAGAATTTTTGGTTTTTGGAGAGTGGTCAGTTTAATTCTTGGGGGTTTATTTTTCCAGTAGAATCTTGTAATAGTTGAATCAAGGGATTTAAACCAGGTGGGAGATGGGTGGGTTGGGATCATAGTGAGGAGGTAGTTGATTTTGGGAAGGATTGTCATTTTAACTGCTGCGATTTTGCCTAAAATGGATAGTGGGAGGTTTGTCCAGCGCTGGAGATCATCGGTAATCATTTTGAGCAGTGGGGTAAAATTAAGATTAGGCAACTCCGACAGCCTGGGGGAAATGTGGATACCTAAATATGTGATGTGATTTTTGCAAATGGGGATAGGTGTTGAAAGGGCTGCCACATCCGAGCTATTGTTATCTAATGGGAGTATGGATGATTTATTCCAATTTATTGAGTAATCAGAGATATGGGAGAATGAATCTATAACTTTAATTACTTCTTGCAGTGCTGGTTGTGGATTCTGAATGAATAAGAGTATGTCATCTGCATAAAGACTGATTTTATGGTGCATGTTGGGGGTTTGAAATCCGGTAATGAGGGGGTTCTGACGGATCGCTGCTGCTAAAGGTTCGATAAAAATAGTGAAGAGAGAGGGAGAGAGTGGGCATCCCTGCCTGGTCCCCCTATGAAGAGTGAAGCTTTGTGAGGTTTGTCCGTTAGTAGTCACTGTGGCTGTAGGTGAGGTGTAAAGTGCTTTAACCCAGTTAATAAATGACACCCCAAAGCCAAATCTGTGAAGCATATTAACGAGAAATAGCGAGTTGACTTTGTCGAAAGCTTTTTCTGCATCTAATGTCACTATAATTGATTTGTTATGATGGGGGGATGAATAGTGTATTAAATTGATAAGTCTGCGTGTGTTGTTGGATGAGTTTCTACCTTTGATGAATCCAGTTTGGTCTGGGTGGATTATGGAGGGAATTATTTTTTCTAGTCTGTGGGAGAGTGCTTTGGTAATTATTTTTATATCTACATTTAAGAGTGAAATGGGGCGGTAGCTTGAAGGCAGGGTTGGGTCTTTGTTTGGTTTGAGAAGTAGTGAGATTGCTGCTGAGTTCATGTTGGCTGGGAATCTGGAGTGCTGTTGTATTTCAGAAACCATTCGATGAAACAGTGGAGCTAAAATGGACCAGAAGTGTTTATAGAACTCAGCAGGGAAGCCATCGGGACCAGGTGCTTTATTATTGGGCATTCGAATAAGAGCAGAGTGGATTTCTTCACCTGTTAATGGAGAATCTAAAGTATTTTTCTGATCAATGGAGATCTGTGGTATATTTATGTTGTTGAGAAAGGATTTGATGTCATCTTGTTCTGGGTTATTGTCTGATGAGTACAGTTTGGCATAGAATTCTTTGAATATTTTGTTAATTTCATCAGGAGAGTTTGTTGGCTTCCCTGCTGAGTCTTTTATAGTGGAGATGGTAGACTTTTCCTTATTCCGTTTGATTTGATTTGCAAGATACTTACCAGGTTTGTCATTATGATGGAACTGTTCTTGACGGAGTCTATTGATTAAAAAAAGAGTTTTTTTATTCAGGATTTCATTAATTTGAAGTTTATATTGTCTTAATTTCTTTTCGGTTTCTTCTGATGGGTTGCCGGCATTGATGAATTCGAGATGTTTAATTTTTTGTTCTAATTCAGATTCCAGTTTCTTTTCTTTCTTTTTCTTATAAGAAGAGAATGAGATTATAATTCCTCTCATAACGGCTTTGCCTGTTTCCCATAGAAGAGATGGAGGTGACTTTGGGGAGTCATTTATTTCCAGGAAGGATGCCCACTCTCTTTTAATAAGGTTGTCAAAATCGGGGTCTTTTAGGAGGGATGTATTAAAGCGCCACCTAGTAATTACTGGATGAGGTCTTGGAAGATTCCATTTAAATGATACTGGTGCATGGTCACTTATAATGATGGGGTGGATTTGGTGATCAGAAATATTTGGGATAATTGAATTGCTGGTGAGAAAGAAATCGATGCGAGAGTATGAGTGATGAACATGTGAAAAAAAAGAATAATCTTTTGTAGTTGGATGTTGTAGGCGCCAACTATCGCCAAGACCAAAATCTCTCATGAACTGGATTATAGTTTCTGAGGACTGCCAGGTGCGTTTATTGCTTGGAGTATTGGATCTGTCTATTAATGGGTCTAGTACTGTATTAAAGTCACCGCCGATTATTATTGGGGAGTCAGAAATGTTTGAGATGGATGAGAAAAAGTCACGAAAAAAAGAAGGGTCATCAGAGTTTGGGCCATATAAGTTACCAATTGTTAAGGAGTTATTGTGAATTGATATATTGATGATGATAAAACGTCCTTCTGGGTCTGTGGTAGTAGAGTTAAGGATAAATGGTATTGATTTACTTATTAAAATACAGACTCCTCTTTGTTTTTTATTGCAAGGAGATGAAAAGGAGTGAGTGAAATGGGAGGATTTTAACTTCATGTTGTCTAATTCTGAAAGATGTGTTTCTTGTAATAAGCAAATATCAGCTTGAAGAGCAGTGAGGTGATTGAATACTTTTTGTTTCTTTGCCTGAACACCAATACCGCGGACATTCCAAGAAACAAACTTTAAAGCTGACATGGTAGGGAACTGTAATCAATGGGAAAATGGAGAATGATTATGGTGTGTGAGTGTGTGGCAGTGCATGTGGATGTGTGGGTATGCATGAGTGTGTATGAATCTAAGAGAGAAAGACTTGCAAAAGTAGACCTGTTAGAACAAAACAAAACAAGAAATGAACACAACTGTAGACACAAAAGACGTTCAACAGAACAAAAAACACTGAACAGTAACGAAGCACATTGAAATGTGCGTATATCCAAGAGCATGACGTAAGGGGCGAGACAAAGTGCAACAATACATTGTCCTTATCAGAGCAACGGCGGGGTAAAGGGGTGTCAGAGGGAGGCGATACGGGTGTGTGTGTGTGTGTGTGTGTGGAGGGGGGGGTGTATTTACATAGCTGAGAAAAGGGGAAGAGTGTGTGTCTCTGACAGAAAAAAAAGGGGGAGAGGCTAGAATAACCAGGGGGTGATGTCTTTGCTGCGGTATAACTGACCGTTAATGTAAAGTTTGTCCACTGAGATGACTGCCTTTTTTCCTTCTGTGATCATTTGCTTGCGGATGGGGAAGAGGTTTTTTCGTCTGTCCATTATTTCTTTTGGATATTGATCATTTAGTCCGTAGTTGGATCCTTTCAGCTGTTTGCCTTGACGTTTGACCAGTTCTTTCTGTTTGTAATGTTCAAATTTAGCGACGATCGGACGGGGTCGGTTGTTTGTGGTGTATTTTTGTCCCAGGCGATGAACGCGGTGAAATGTGATGCTGTTGACGGTTTCTGGTGGAAGTTTGAGTTGATGTTTTAAAAAGTCCTTCACTGCTTTCTCTGGGTCGTCGGTGATGTGTTCAGGAATACCGGAAAAAACTAAATTGTCTCTCATACTTCGTGTTTGAAGATCCAGAATAGTCTCTTTCATTATTTTGTTTTCGGTAGTGACAGAGGTGAGCTGAGATGTGACAGAGGTGAGTTGGTTGGAGATGGTGTTGACGGTGTGTTGAAGAGTTTTATTTTCATTAGCGAGTGATTCTATCTGTTGCTGGCTAAATTCAAGGCTATGGCGGAGTGACTGGAATTCTTTGTGTAAAACTTCTACAAGAGCGATTCTGGCATCAAGTCCGGTGAGTTTCTGATCAATGGAAAGCAGAATGTCGCTTACCTCTGACTGACGGAGGATATTCGGGGAAAGTGAAGGAGATATACCTGGGCTGGGAAGAGATTCTGAACGAGGCCGTTTGTAGTCCGGAGAGAGGTTGGATTTTCCGAGTTTTGAAGTGGAAGAAGTGGCCATGGTGCAGTAACGAGAATGGAAAAAATCGATGTAGTCCTCAAGTTGATCCAGGTCGGAGTGTGAAAATGTTTTTCAAAAACAAAAGGAAGACAGTGGTGTATAGGGGATGACAAAAAGTTTGGAAACAGAGAAAAAGTGACTTGTTGTCGATCTAGCAGCAGGGCGCCGCCATCTTGAATCTCGCACCGTCTCGTGAGAGTTGCGTTCACAGTGGCATGCGCACTCCTAAAGAGACTGTATCTCTACAGAAAACTGGAGTTGTTGAGCTCCCTCCTTTTCTGCCCGTCCTCTTTGTGAGAACAAAGAGAGTCAAATTGCTAGAGGTTCACGCCGAAGCTTCTCTCCGCCTTGAGGTCCTCCCATGACCCTCTTGGCCATATAAGGTGGACAACACCCTGTCCTCGTGCTCTTACCCTCTTCTTCTTCTCTTCCTCATCTGGCCCTGAGGGGCCAACCAAAGTCTCTCTCATTTTCTCTAACTAAAGCGCGTTTTTCTTTTTCTTTTTAAGTTATCTTCCTTTCAAAGTGTCAACTATTTATTTCTTCAATTTTTGGAACATTAGTCTAGACATTTTGCTCACATTAAGCCGAATTTTATTCGTTTAATCTGGAGAACCGATTCAGAACCAGCATTTATTTTTCTTAATTTTGACAGTTTTTCACCAAACATCCGTTTTTCTTGGCTAAGACTGAGAGCCATCATTTCTTTAAATCAAGCGGCATTAAACCCAGCGCCATCCAGCTGTGACCTCCATAGACCTGTTGGACCAGGTCCATTTGCACAGAACCGATCAACCCGCGGCAGGACATCCAGGCGTGGCCATAACGACGACACACCGCTCCGAACCTGCAGGTCCAGACCGTGTGCTGCTCCTCTGAAGGCCCGCAAGTCCCAGCCCCATGACGGTTCACTTCAATAACTCCAGCTGAGTTTGCTCTGATTCCATTCTATGGGTGATGTACTAACCGCTTGGTCAATTAATTCATTTAATCAGTTTATTCTTTTACAAATTATTAATTCTTAATCCAAGTTACCGGTTACCTCGTCAGGTTAGCTCTGGCTAATCCTCACCATATTTCCATCTCTCTCACACACACTCCCACATTCCACACATGCATTCGTGCACACACATGTAGTTCCACACACACACACACACACCACACACACATCATATCTACATTGTATACAGTTCACTTGTCATTATTTCCATAAAATAGTCAATAAATACATTTATTTTAGGACCAAATTACAGCTTTGAGTGTTTCTTTGTGTAGAATGTGGTCAATTTAACCGAGGATTCAAACCTTTTTGATATGAGATTGATCAAAATTTTTATTAATATTAATAATTTTATTAATGTTAATTAATAAATGTCCTTGCTATTAGAACGCTAGGCGGTGCCCCACTTATTGATAACGCGAGCTATAAATCATAACGTAGTACCCCTACAGCTCCGACCCTGCTGCTTTGGATCCCCTCCTCTGGTTTCCCCCCTCCTCGTCTCCTGGTACCCCTCGGACCCGCCGGACCCCCCCAAACCCCGCCAGTCGCAAACCTCCTGGAACCACCAGCTGCCAGGGATCCCCACACACCTGCCGCCGCACTCTGCTCCCCTCCGGAGCCCTCCACGGCTGCCAATCCTCGGCTTCCCTCCAACTCCGCAGCTGGAACCCCCCCCATCTGCCGCCGCTGCGGTTCTGGACCCACACCCCTGACCAGGCTCACTCCCCCCTCCTACAATAAAATCCGTTTTGCCTCTATCCAGCCTCGGTAGCGTGGTTCTCTGCTCGAGTCCAGACCAACACCTTGTGACAAAACACAGCTGACGTGTGATGTTTGAAATAAACAAGTGGAACACTGAGAACAATGAGATGTTCTAGTGAGAACATCTGAAGAACTGAACTACTGATCTACTCTGACTGATTATGTTCATCACATCTGGACTCACCGAAACTTTCTGCAGTTCCTCACAGCTGGAATCAGTCTCCGTTTTCCCTCCCATGATGTTCTGTATTTGTTCAGGTCCAACTCATCCAGAACCTCCTCTGACATCTGCAGCATGTAGGCCAGAGCGGAGCACTGGATCTCAGAGAGTTCCTTCTCTGATCTGTTCTCTGACTGCAGGAACTCTTGGATCTCCTGATGTACTGAGAGATCCTTCATCTCCATCAGACAGTGGAAGATGTTGATGCTTCTGTCTGGAGACATTTCATCACTCTTCATCTCCTTCAGGTTGTTGATGACTCTCTGGATCATTTCTGGACGGTTCTCTGTCTGACCCAGCAGACCTCCTAACAGTCTCTGGTTGGACTCCAGACAGAGGCCATGAAGGAAGCGAACAAACAGGTCCAGGTGACCATTTTTAATTCTCAGGGATTTCTCCATCACTCTCTTCAGGAACACATCCAGAGTGTCTCTGTTCCAGTCTTTCCAGTCTTTTCCCAGGAAGTCCTCCAGAACCTCCTCCTTCCTGTTGGTGTAACAGTGGAACATGTAGACTGCAGCCAGAAACTCCTGAACACTCAGATGGACGAAGCAGAACACCTTGTCCTGGTACAGCCCTCTCTCCTCTTTAAAGATCTGTGTGAACACTCCTGAGTACTTTGAGGCTGCTCTCATATCGATGCCACACTCTGTCAGGTCGGACTCATAGAAGATCAGGTTTCCTTTCTGCAGCTGCTCAAAAGCCAGTTTTCCCAGAGACTCAATCATCCTCCTGCTGTCTGGACTCCAGTGTGGATCTGTCTCAGCTCCTCCATCATACTTGACCTTCATGACTTTGGTCTGAACCACCAGGTGGTGGATGAACATCTCAGTCAGGGTTCTGGGCAGATCTCCTCCCTCTCTGCTTCTCAGCAGCTCCTCCAGAACTGTAGCAGTGATCCAGCAGAACACTGGGATGTGGCACATGATGTGGAGGCTTCGTGATGTCTTCATGTGGGAGATGATGCTGCTGGCCTGCTCCTCATCTCTGGATCTCTTCCTGAAGTACTCCTCCTTCTGTGGGTCGGTGAACCCTCTGACCTCCGTCACCATGTCCACACAGTCAGGAGGGATCTGATTGGCTGCTGCAGGTCGTGTGGTTATCCAGAGGCGAGCAGAGGGAAGCAGATTCCCCCTGATCAGGTTTGTCAGCAGCACATCCACTGAGGTGGACTCTGTAACATCAGTCAGGACCTCATTGTTGTGGAAGTCCAGAGGAAGGCGACACTCATCCAGACCGTCAAAGATCAACACAACCTGGAAGTCTTCAAAGCTGCACATTCCTGCTGCTTTGGTTTCACTGAAGAAGTGATGAACAAGTTCCACCAAACTGAACTTTCTCTCTTTCAGCACATTCAGCTCTCTGAAAGTCAATGGAAACATGAAGTGGATGTCCTGGTTGCTTTTGTCTTCAGCCCAGTCCAGAGTCAACTTCTGTGTTAACACTGTTTTCCCGATGCCAGCCACTCCCTGTGTCATCACTGTTCTGATTGGTCCATCTCTTCCAGGTGAGCCTCTAAAGATGTCTTCTGGTCTGATGCTTCTTTCTGCTCTGTCTGCTTTCCTGGATGCTGCTTCAATCTGTCTGACCTCATGTTCATCATTGACCTCTGCAGTCCCTCCCTCTGTGATGTACAGCTCTGTGTAGATCTCATTCAGGAGGGTCTTCTGTCCTGCTTTAGCGATGCCCTCAAACACTCTCTGGAACTTCTTCTTCAGAGAACATTTAAGTTTACGTCCACAAACTGCAGCAGCAAGTTCTGAATGAAAACACAAGAAAGAAAGAGTGAAGTAGAAGTAACCTGGATATTAAAGCACCAAAGTAGCAATAAAGTGAAGGTGACAGTTTGTCCCCTAAAGACTGATTGTGTGAAGATATTCAGAGACTTTAGTAAATGTTCTGTTGATCAGCAGCTTCAGTCTTTACACAAATCCTCTTACTGCTCTGCAGACAGTCAGCCAGCTTCTCCTGCTTCATCCTCCTCAGGAACAACACTGTGATCTGCTCAAACATCTCTCTGCTGCTCCTCTCATCTTCATCATCACCCTCCAACTCCTCCTCATCCTCCCTCTGACTCTCTGAGCATTCTGGGTAATCTGGACTCACAACCTTCTGCATCTTCTTCAGCTCCTTCTTCACAAAAGTCACCATGTTGTCCTCCAGCAGCTGGAACAGAGAAATGTGTCAATGAGTCCATCAGAGTCAAATCATGGAGCCAAACATCAGATCCATGTTGGACACACTGACAGTCCACTGGTCTACAAAGAGCAGCATGGAGACGCCTGAACTCAACAGATGGAGAACAACTTGTTGTCCATGAACTCACCATGAATATGGAGTCCAGGTGATGCTGCTGGACAGACTGAGCTCTGGGAACCTCTGAGTTCTGCTGCTCCACTCTGTGGATCAACATCAACAGTCAGATCTCAGTACGTCTGTCCACACAGAGACAAACACCAGCTGAAGGTCCATGATGTTCATTAGAGATTCCAACATTAGTCTGTTTTCCACTGCAGGAACTTTCTGTTCATTTTGGCTCCACAAAAATCCAGCTTCATTCGTACAGATGTTTGTCATTCTTTCAGGTGTTTAACATCTGGTGAATGTTCAGGAAACACGCCCAGGTTAACTGGGGATAATCACAACTTAACACAGGCTGCCTGGTTTATAACAAGACAGAAAACTAATCAATGTCTCACCAAGAAAACCTACAACATCGAAGCACGTCCTCTTTTATGTTGTGTGTTTGTCTGAGTTCAGTGGAACAGATCTACAGCAGAACTACAAGTGAAACTTTGGTTTGTTCACAGAAACACTCAGACCCTCAGTAGCCTTCCATCACAACAACACGCAGCAGAACATTAGCTTGGTTTGATAAAATGAACTGGAACAAACTGAGACCACGCAGTCAGAACTACTCTCTCAGAAAACATGGAAAACACACATTCAGTCCTCCTTCCAAACCCGTCATTTCAGACAACGTTAACTGCTAACAATGTTTTTTTTTAAATAGAAGTAAAGGGATTCGAACTCTGGTAAAAACAAACAATATATTTTATTGGCTCTACACAGTGAGCCATGAGCACTTACTGGATGTACTAAAGTACAGTCAAATTTGAACGTTACAGCAACAGATATTCCTGTTGGACACTGAAGAGATGGTGTTGCCAAATTTATATATTTGTATGTCCTCCATGGTGGATTAGCAGCATGTCATTAAATCAAATACAGTCAAACCACACAATTCACTCTCAGCTACACAAATTTCACTTTCAGATGTATAAATCTGGAGCTCAAACTTTAACTCTGTCTTTGTCTCTCAGCTTCCAGCCTCACCACAAATTGGAAGTAAAAACAACTTCAGATATACTCGTCCATCTAATTATCTTGCAGGCTGTGAAATATTACAGCTGTCAGTACAGAGATAACCACACAGTCACTGACAGGCCTTTATCAATCGTCCTTCAATATATTTTATTACTCTGGTCAAAAGCATTCACTATAGAGACCATTACATCACTGACAACAGGAGTCAGTTGAAGGCTGCAGTGATTCTGGTGACAGTACAGTGTATCAGAGTGAGGTTATTGAATATTTGTGTCTCTCTTTTCTGTTGCAGCGGTTTTGCAATTTGCAGACGGTCCCTGTTCACTCCATAGACACCAATGTTATTCCTGCAGCTATAAAGACAGCTACTTTAGATAAAAGTGGGCTTGTAGCACAACATCTGCCTTACAGCAATGGGAAAGAGACATCATTTATGTTTTGACAACGTATATCCAAAGAGTTATTGATGCCTGAACTCTGAATCTGTGAATATCTTTCCAACTTTACTGAACTTGGGGCCACAACCACCCAAGGACTGATATGTTTAAATCTGAAAAAAGCATTTAGCCATACTTAAAGCTATAAGTGCTTTATTAACATGAAACTAAGAGTTTTGTATTGATTTATGATCACATGTTCTGTCTAAAAATCAGTGGCATCACTTTAAACAGTGAAACCAGACTAATAAAACAAAATGTAATGACCAACCAGTGTGAATACTGGATTGTGTAAAAACATAAACAACTGAATGCAGAATACTGGACAAAGAAATTCTCTACAGATATATTTTTTCCCATTTAAATCTTATCTTAATATAATTATTGTATTAACTTATTGATCTGTGTTTCCATGTATTTATTGATTTATTTGTTTAGTACTGTTAACATAGAGTTCTGTTTTTCTTAAGACAGGCAAAGGCCATTTATTGATCACATACAGCCTATTAAATAAATGTTTATTAAAAACTAAAAAGCATTAAAAATAATAATGAACAACTGAGACATTTACTGAGTCACTAAAATCCTGTAGAGTCTACGACCACATCAGCAGGATTCTAAGCATCCTCTGGTAAATTCACAACCATGTACTGATGTCCCTGAACAAACCGACTTCAGGAGATGATTGGGGATGATAAACTGTGAGCTGCTGGTGGGTTCTCTCTGTTCTCATGTTTCTTACATGTTGGTCTCCTGATGCTGCCTTACTTCAGCCAGTCCATGAGCAACAGAAAACACAGTTTGTCTTCTACCTATTATCAGGGCTTCCAGTCTTTCCACTCACATCTGTTTATTTGCTAACGTTTTTGCTTCTGTGAACGTGGTGGATTTTCAGGTGTAGAAATTTTAAATGCATGACTGCAGCAGCGTCTGTAACCAGGAAACCAGAGACAGAACTGGGCAGGACCGGGCACACCAGAGAACTCTGAGGTCTATCAGCTGGACCTCACAACAGGTCCTCACTACATAAGTCTAAGGAAGGGAAAACGGGCTTCACTAATATTTCCTGTGTTTTATTTTGTTCATTATAAAATTTTGATGAGTGTGTGACAGACGTGTATGGGACATTTATGAAAATACGGAACAATTTGCTTCCTTATTGATTCAATATAGAACGCAACAATTAATTGTTAAATAAAGGACGATTTCGTATTTTAAGGGACGAGTGGCAACCCTACTTGTAGCAGAATTTCAGAGTGATTTAATGATGGAACATCTTTGGAACAATGACAGAACATTTGACACAACAGTCAGTAGTTTGGCTGATCATGAATCTTTGCTCTGACCACAGTCCCTGTAGAACGTCTTTCAGGACTGTTTATAGGAGTTAAAAGTTCCTACTCCAGGGTTGGTACTTCTGAGAGAACCTGGAAAACTGCTGTGTAGGTCTTGATGCTGACTGATTAAACTCAGAGAGGACAACAAGAACCATTTTTCTGTCCTCTCCATCCTCATCCAGCATCAGTCGTCTCCATCAACAATGTAAAATTCACCCTATAGGCTAACATGTAGGCTAACAAGGCTTATATGATCACAGAACTGGAGTTTTTTTTCCACTAAAGACTGTTTCTTCATACTTTAGTGAACTCAGAGTTCTTGCTGTGATCCACCTGGTTCTGTTTTTAATGTCTCTGTGGATGATGTTCACGTTATCAGCATCACTTCTTCAAAACATTTGTTCTGTTTGATGAGGAGCCAATCTGTGATCAAACTAGCAGCTCTGAAACCTTGTTCTGAACATCTTACCCCTCTGCAGCAGGACCTGGTTCTCCTTTAAAATAAAGAGGATAATCTTTAGACCGGTCACTCCTGAAGGACACACAGCTGGATGCAGGTCCAGGTCCAGAGGACTCTGGTCTCTGATGGATTCTGGTAGATGAAGAAGAAACCCACCAGTCAGAGAATTTCATTTTAAATTCCTTCAGACATGAACCTTGTAGCAGAGTTTCAGAGTGATTTAATGATGGAACGTTTTTGGAACAATGACAGAACATTTGACACAACATTCAGTAGTTTGATTTCACAGCTTACTTCTCTGCAGCAGGAGGCTGATCATCTTTAAAGTCAATTAAGCGACCCTTAGACCGGTCGCTCTTTAAGGACACACAGCTGGATGCAGGTCCAGATCCAGGTCCAGGTCCAGGTCCAGGTCCAGGTCCAGGTGGATTCCTGTCAATAATGATGCAGCAGTGATGTGATGCTGAGCTCTGACATGCAGCAGAGTCCTGGACAGTTAGAGATGGTGGTCTCACCTCTGAGCTTTGCTCTGGTTCTCCTGTTCCCCACACAGAGAGCTTTTAGAGGGAGGGACTCCCTCCTCTCTGTCCTCACACTCATCCATGATGCTCAACTCACAGCAGCTCACACACACTTTCTACCTTCACCTGCACAGGAAACAAACATCATTCATCCACTCAGATCCTCCTGGAAAAGATCAGCTGCTGCACTTCTACTATCAGTCCAGCAGATGGAGTCATGGAGCTGCAGAGACTCACAGAGAAACCGAAAGTAAAAAAGACACGACGCAGTTTGTATTGTGAAGAAACAAAGAAACATCAGCAGCTGATCAGACTGACTGAAGTCAATCAATGATCTAATAGAAATACTGACTGATTACAAAGAATCAATAACCTGATAATCATATTGATGGATGTTTAAACAGCAGTGATCCAGAGTTTGTGGTGAAATAAGAAGTGAACATGTAGAAACATGACAGAGCAGAAACAAACAGCAACATTACTGAAGTTAAAGCAGCAAACAAAGCAAACTTACACTTTATTCAAAGCGCTGAAGAAGAAGAAGAAGAAGAAAATTTCCAGTCCACTCCTGGACTCTCAGACATGATCTGTTTCCTGGAACCAGTCAGGACTCCACCTGTGAGGAAGCAGCAGGAAGAGTTTCACAATAAGAGCACATTTTACAGACTAGAATAAAGATGACGTATCTACCGTGACGCCACCCGTTGGTTTCTGCGCTGAGAAAATGAAGCCAGAATTTTATTGTTTCCATAATCAACATAGCAGTTTGTCATCTTTAATACTGAGGAATTTATCAAGTATCTTATCCCCGAAACATGTATAAATGTAAGTTTTGGTTCAATTTTCTTTTATACCTGGTTCTTACTTCTTTTACTACCCCAATTTTTCAACTTTTTACTTTCAGATCATGTTGAAATGTGATTTTTTTAATGCAAGTTACGCACACACACACACACACACACACACACACACACACACACACACACACACACACACACACACACACACACACACACACACACACACACACACACACACACACACACCAGCCCCATTAAAAGCTAACTTTAGCAATTTATTATTTTTGATTATTGCAACAACATTCATGAGTCTGCTATGAACAAAATTTAAACAAGTATGTCACTCAAGTAGGGATATTTCTGAGCATTTGTTGATGAAAGCATTACTAGAAGGTTGAGGTAGCAACATTACTCTATCTTTTGTTTGGTTAAAACACTTAAAATATCTTTACAAAGGGTTGCATATCCCCTGTAATAACTATGCCGTCCCAATAGAATGTTTTTCACACCTTCATTCACAGTTCTTTACTCTGTTCACAAATATTTTGTGTTACATTTTTGACTTTATATTAAAGACTGACAATTTCTGGAAAGAGGAATGTCTTTAGCTAATTTAAAATGATCTAAATCTGAAGTAGAACAAAAATGTCCAGAAAACCTCAGTTAAGCAAAGAAAAAAGGATTGAAATTCAGGTTCTGAAAAAAGAAGGCTATTCTACAAGACAAATTGCTCAGAAAGTTAAAGTCTCACAAAGTGGAGTTGCAAAAGATACGAAGAGAAACAGGTTGACATGAAGACAGATTTGGTTCTGGTAGAAGCAGAGTCACGTCTGAAGCTGAAGATAAGTTCATCAGGGTCACCAGTCTTTGAAATAGACAAAAGACAGCCCCAGAAATAAGAGCTCAGCTAAACTCAACCAGGAGCAGTAATGTGTCAGTGGATACTGTGTAGACTGCAGGAATCTGGTCTGAAAGGCAGAAAGCAAAAAATAAAGAAGAGACTTCAGTGGGCTAAAGAACACAGAAACTGGACTGTAGAAGAATGGAAAACAGTTCTGTTTACAGACGAGTCAAAGTTTGAAATGTTTGGATCAAAACGGTGCAGATACGTTTGACGTAGGGTTGGAGAACGCTTGACTCCTGCGTGTGTTCCCACAGTAAAGCATGGTGGAGGTAGTGTGATGGTCTGGGGCTGTTTTACAGGGGGTCAGACTGGTGATCTGCACAAAGTCTCAGGAATTCTAAATCAGCATGGATACCACAGTATCTTACAGAGGGATGCCATTCCCTCTGGGCTGCGTTTAGTGGGACAGACATTCACACTACAACAAGACAACGATCCAAAGCACACCTCCAAACTGTGTCAGAGGTATAAGAGGAGGGGAAGGTAAGGATTATGGCTTGGCCAGCTCAATCCCCTGGCCTTAACTCCATTGAACTTGTATGGGATGAACTGGACAGAAACGTCAAGAACAAGCAACCCACAAGTGCTGCAAACCTTTATGAGATGTTGGCAGAAGCATGGGAGGAAATTTCAAGTGATTTTCTCATGTCACTGATTGCAAGAATGCCTCGAATTTTTCAAGAAGTTATCAAAGCTAAAGGAGGCTATTTTGATGAGTCACAGATTTAACTTCAAACTTTATTTATTTGTATAACACTTTTCATGCAGAACAACACAAAGTGCTTCACAAGAATTAAAAACAAAGAAGACAATAAATAAATTTAAAAAAAACTCACACACCCACACAACATGACATGGCGAGGCACCGAGGGTAGAAGGAAGACGCTACCTTGAAGAGGGGGGGTAGCCACACTTAGAGTTCCTATATTAAGAGAGTTGCAACATGACGGGTCCAAAAAGTTTTGGTCACGTGATCTATGGGCGCCATTTTGTTTCTTATTCATGGACGCCGGGTTTTCCTGTTAACGTTGTTTACACCGCAGAGAGTAATTCCAGGTCTTCCAACGCTTCCTAAATTCCCTGAAAAATGATGGGCTGTTGTGCCTTTGGGTGCACAAATCGATCGGAGAAGGGATTACACATGTTTAAGTTTCCCAGTGATCCTGAAAGAATGAAACTGTGGGAAAATAAAGTCCAGAGAGTGGGATGGAAACCGACTTCATCATGGTTTTTGTGCCAGGTTAGTCCCATGTATGTACTTTCATGTTATGATGTATGGGTGAATGACAGAAAAGTTTGATGTGATTTTAGGCAGTTGTGGTTATTTTGACTTTGACCATTTTCATGCATGGAGATGTGTTACTGGTGACTGCGGCCCGTGTTCGGGCCGTCTTGAGATGTGCAAATGTATTTTGCTAAATTGACCGAAGCTGCAAACTCAATGATAGAAACATGATACACCCATGGAAAGCTTAGATTCTCATGAATCCGCCGGTATAAACCACTTTCAGATGTGATTACCACAGCGGGTAATACAAACACATTTGCCCAACAAACAGCAAATAACGTTAACAGCACAACTCACCTAAATGCATATTGATCAGTCTGTCATTACATCCTCACCACACATGTTGGTCTTCAGTCCCATTAAACTAATTCAGGTGTTTTCTGACTCTGGTCTTCTGTGATCAATCATTCTGTTGTGTTCTATTGGAAAATGACACACATCCATTTGCAAACACATCCTCTTCTATGATATCACTGCTCTATATCTTTAAAACAGAGGCTGAGATCACATTCTAACATCTTGTCAGTGACTTACAGGCCGGCAAACGCAGGATGACAAATTACACTGAACTTCATTAGACCGAGTAGCTCTTTAGCTTCAGCTCACTTCTGTTTACTTTCACTCTTTGTAGTTTGTTTCTAAATTATTTTGAACTCAACACTTCTCACTCTGTTAGTAAACGATGCTTTCACATGGTTTAAGAGTCATTAAATTGATTTTGTGAAAATTAAGGCCTTAAATGGAATTGGAAATCCTTAAATTTGATTATCAGTGGCATTACAAATTATTTCTGTAATTTTCAAGAAAAAATCATAATAATATATAATTACAAATTGTGATTCTCCATGTACATCCATGTAAACATGTAGAACCATTGTGATAATTATTCCAGCTGATCAGGTACAATTACTGTAAAACTGGATGTTTGTAAAGTGACGGGCTGGACCAGATAGAGGAGATCTGGGAAATGGGGAAATACAAATTCCAGCAAAAATAGCTGGAAAACGTGGACTTCAGAGAATGGCTACAGCCCCTTGGTGGTCCAGATGGAGAAAGATTTTGCAGTGCTTGTAAAAAAAAAATGAAGCTTGGTACAATGGGTGTCAATGCTGTGAAATCTCACATGCATTCTGACGGCCACAAATCGGCTGTAAGAGGCAGACAACGGTTAACTGTGGCTACTTACTTTCCCGTGACCAGCAGCGTAACGTCTTCAGCATCTACTTCGACCACCACAAACAGCACAACTGCAGCTGTAGTGACCACCGCTCCCACCAGAGCCGCCGCTAACGTCAGAAAATCGAGCAGTCTTCGTGCATCTTTTGGGTGGAATGCAACGCTGCAGGTGGAGGTGCTCTGGTGTCTGAACACTGCTGTGAAGCACCACTCATACACATCCAATGAATGCATTTCTGGATTGTTCCAGGCAATGTTTCTGGATTCAGAAATAGTCAAATGTTTCACCTGTGGAAAGGACAAAACTAGCTCCATGTTAAAGTTTGGACTTACCCCACACTTTAAAAATGAACTGCTTCCTTTAGTGAACAATGCAGGACCATTTGTTCTGATGTTTGATGAACGTTTCAACCAGTCAACAAAAAATAAACAACTAGATGTCCATGTTGGATTTTGGGGGGCTGGTGGAGTCCAGTCACGTTATTTAGGATCACAGTTCATGAGACGTTCAAAGACTGAAGATCTTCTGCACCTTTTCAAAGTAAGTATAGCTGTACTTTTTGTTCATGGAATGTTATTTGGATGAATTAAAGATTCAAGATGAGTTCACCATTTGTCAGTGAATCTTTTTGCTTTTAGAAGCTTCAAAAACTGTTTTTCTTGTAGCTTTTCAATTATTTTATCAAATTTACAATCAAATAGGTTGTCACCTTTTCAATTTTTCTTTTTCATGTCAAATAATTGAAATCAAATATTTCTATTTTAGGGATTGTGTGTCTGCTGGACATAAAGAATCTCCTTTCCATCTGTGTGGATGGGCCAAATGTGAACATGAAATTCCTCAATCATTTCCATCCAGACCATGCTGAACTACATGGAGGTCAGCAGTTAAACAATGTTGGGAGCTGTGGATTGTACGTGGAAACATTCTGAAATGTCACAGTGTTCAGGAGGTTCCCCGTTAATCTGAAGATGTTGGACCACAAGATGAAGAGATGTGAAGTATTTGTGTTACACTTGTACAATGATGACAGTGTCCATCCAGGAGACAGTGGCTTTAATTACACATGAAGATTCTGCAAATACAGAAGAGATACAGATCCAGTTTCTGATTAGTATTGGCTCTCTTTGCTGCTGTCTTCACTCCTCATGTTATGACTGGGTTTACTTCCTTGTACACCAAGATAACAGCACCAGTCTTTGACATGACAAAGCCAATACTGCCTCCTACTGACCAAAATGGGTATCGCCCTACAGTTACTGAGGAAGAAGCAGGTAAGTTTTCCCTGTTTTTCGGAGAGACACAAGGCCTTGGAAATTCTATTAAAACGAAAAATAATAGTGGTGGGACCAAACTAATGAGAAAAATGACTAATTCTGGACATCATATGAACAATAAAGATGTCCAGGGAGCCACATTTGCATGATTCTATTTCACTTAAAAAACAACCTGTCAACATTTGACAAATTACACTTAATTTCATTAGACCGAGTAGCTCTTTAGCTTCAGCTCACTTCTGTTTACTTTCACTCTTTGTAGTTTGTTTCTAAATTACTTTGAACTCAACACTTCAATCGACTCTCTGTGATAAAAGCAACGAGTAAATTAACATTTACCTGCATGAACATGTGAGAAGAAGCCGGGGTTCCTCCAGAAATGAGCTGAAAATGAGGTGGACACAAGACTTGATAAATCACATTCTGATGTAATTTAGTTTATCTGATACAGGTGCAGTTGTGGTTTTTACAGTGACTCCTGTTCAATATAATCTAGAAGAAAAGATGCTGTACTTGAGGGGGAAAGTTCACCTTAAACATCTTTAGTTTATTGATCATTTCAATATTGAAAATTCTGCCCATGTGTGATGAAAATGTTTCTGTTTACATCCAGTTATGGTGCAGTAAAATGAGTTTTCAGACACTTGTAAAGACCGTGTACACCACAAAAGTCATGAGGTTCCAGTGACTCCTATAACTCCATTTTAAAACATGTCTTTGCTGTAAAAAACAATCGTGTATTTTGGTTCTTTCATAAATTCTGGAAATATGACAATCTATTGGGTCATAAATATACATAAAGCAACTTGAATTATCAGTTTTGTTGACATAGAAAGTTGTGTTAATCAGAATTTCTTTGTGACATGGTATCTTAACTCCTCCTGAGTGATTCCGATCGACTACAGCTGCTGACTCCTCTGATCCAGTTTAAATAGAACCCATTAGATCCACTCATTAGACTCAAACACTACAGTGGGAAAGTCTGAGGAGCTCAGCAAAGATCTGAAAAAGAAAATCATTGATGTGAATTTTCAACAGCATAACAGAATTCCTAAAATTCAGTCATGATTCTTGGTTTTTGTTGCCAAAACCAGAGTTTCAGTGGTCCCATCTTTCTACCACGATAAAACATTTCTGGATGCATCACTGCTCATATGGATCCTGCTGCTATTTGAAGCTGCAGATATTCAAGCAAATCATGTGTTTTGGTTGTTTCATAGATTTGTTGGAAGTTGTCTGGAAATATGAGAAAATCTACTGGGTCATAAATAAACACACCGTAACTTGAATTATCAGCTTTGGTCACGTAGAAGTTGTGTTCATCAAAATTTGAGATTGTGGCCAAACATTCTGACAAAGAGCCCCACAATTATCACCAATATGGAGAATAACAGAGAAAGATTATCACTTTTATTCAATCATTTCAAAGAACAAACTTGTATTATCTTTGGGGAAATGGTCAGAATGAAAGCAGCTGAAGTTATCTGGGCTATGAAACACCTGTTGACAGGTGAAAGCCTGTTCAGATAAATGGTCCAATGGGACCAAAAAACTGCAGCCACTTCATGGCCACAGGAAGCTACATTTGACACCAATGCTTGTGTGGGAATGGAGGTGCTGATTAGAAAGCATGAATTCAATCTAACAGCAGCTGTTAGGAGAGACTGAAGACCTTCAGCACTTCCTCACTGACTGCAGATGTAGTACGGAGATGTACAGAGACAGGAAATGATGAGTCAGCTAAATGTGACGATGCAGTAGAACGTTCAACTCACATCTATCCTCAATTCAAAGCAGGACTTTAAATCATAGTTTTCACAAACTTCTGCTCATAATTTCTTTCCACCTTAACTTTATCAGTACTTTGGGTTTTATTTTCTCGTTTACAGGGACCAACATCCATCGCTGAGGTACCGACATCAGACTGACAGGGTTTGTGATTTAAAAACACGCGTGTGCTCGTTCACTGCAGAACATGACTTGTAGTTCACCAGATCTCAGCCACTCGTTAATCTGTGTAAAAAACAGTGTGAAGATCAAAATGCTTTGTCAGAAGTGTCCGTGTCAAATCAGCAGATTGGTTCCATAAGTACACATGGCATAGCAGCAGCATTTAAGAAAAGTCTTTGTGAAAAGCTCAATAAATGTGTTTTCATTGGATATTGATGAAGCCACTAGCCAGAGCTGGACAACAGTCTGAATGTGCTTGTTGGTTTTTTGATGATGATGCTTCCAGAGTAACTCAACATCTGCAAACACAAAAGTGAACATTGCCTCAACACTAACGGAAGAAGTAAAAGATGTCAGAAAGAAAGAAGAAATAGATCGCTGACCAGTTCTTGTAGCACCATGAATGTTTTTTAATTGAACTGTAGTTTTCTGTAGTAATTTATATTTGTTGATTTATTTTCTATTTTCTTATTTATTTCAGATTATTTAAGTTACCAGTTCTTAGAGCACTTTAATGTTTTGTTGTTTTTATTTGAACTGAACTATAGTTTGCTGTTATAAACTATATTTTTATTTATTTAGCTTATTTTTTGCACTGTAACTGTTTACATAGTTGTATTTCAGAATAAATAGTGCACATATTGTTAAAAGGTGAATCAATGTCCTTTTTCCATGTCTTTTACTGACTGGTTGCTAAACAATGTTTGCACCATGTTGTAGTCAGAGGGACCTACCACCACCTACTGGCCTTTTTTGGTATTACTATAATCTGCAGTCTGAGTTTGCAAAGGCAGATGTCTTCATTTCTTATTAGTTAGCTGGATTGTACCCCGAGCCAAAAGCAAAAATATTCAGATTGAGGATTATTTTTCACTTTAAGCCTGGATATGAGACACTAGAATGACGGAAACAGCCACAACAGGCAGCAGAGAGAACACACATGGTTCTGCAGCCGTGTTGATGAGATGTTCAGTTCTCTGCTGGAAGCCCACACTGGTGACCTGCTGGCCAGTAGCTGGTTGAGGATGAGCTCCATCTGTACCTCCAGGAGCCAGTGATGGACAGGAGGAAAGGAGAGCCACTCCAGTGGTGGAGACAGAATGAGGGACGCTTCAAGCTAGCAGAGAAAGGAGCAGAAAGTTTGTTAGTGCAGCGCCTCATCAGTCCCTAGTGAACGTCTTCAGTGAAGTCTGTCAGTTTTGTTTTTTTGTTTTTTTTTTTGTGTCCTGTCCGGCAACAGAGCAGGCAGAATGAGGATCTGGCTGCTGCATTGTGCCATACAAGTTTGCTTTTCCAAGGGGAGTTTGTAAGTATAAGACTCCCCTTGATACTGTACAGTAATTTATTTAGATTGAATACTTGTTGATTAGTTAAATATACATAAATTTGCCGGACCTGACAGGGGAAAGGCAGGAAGAAAGAAACGAGAAAAGGAGAAAAAAAACAACAACAAGAGGGGATAGTGAAGAGAAAAGGAAAAGTGCAAGAATACAATTATCTTTCAATTGAAACCGACACAACAGATAACAAGCTAGTACACCTTAACAAAGACACACCGGAACGCATCCTACGGGTTTTGTTACGAAACACAGCTAGTAATTATTCAAATCATCTCTGTGAAACACACAAACTGAGGAAACATGTCTTTTGATAGTTTGGCACCAGGACAAACTTAACACCCCCCAAGACAACATGGTTGCTATGTCCACATGCAGAGTACGGTGCAATTGTGACTGTGATCATGCAACGATGACCTCTGACCTCCGTGAAGGCCAGAAGCGGGCCCGAGAGCCCACAAGACCCAGGCGAGCCGGCAGCAATCCCAGAACAGAGATCCGAGCCACCAAACCACGAGGACGACCACGGACCGGCCCAGAAGGGGGCAGAGGGAGAACCCGGCCAGGACCCCCAGCGCCCAGCGGGGCCGGGCCCCAGGCGACCAAGATCGGCGGCCGCCGACCACGCCAGGGGCCGGAGGCCCAGGGCGGACCCAGCACAGGACCCCGGGCCCCAGGCACCAAAGAGGCAACCCCCGCCCCCCCAGGCAGAGGGTCAACATCACCAGGGGAACCAGCCACCCCAGACGGCCACCCGGCATGGGCCGGCGCCCCCACTGCAGCCCAAGATCCAGGGCACCCCACCCCCCTCCCCACCACCTACCAACCCCACCAACCACCAACCCCCCATAACATCCATCATCATTCACCCACTCACCCTCCCATAGTGCCCCATGAGGGCACGCCCGGAAGGCCGGGGGACACCGGGCCACAAAGAAAGATTGTATCTTCTGACTTTGATAATATTCTATATAGTTTTGATAATAGCTTTGGGGGACGAAAATTTAAGAATTCTTCTACTCTAAGAGGAAGCTGCCAGTGTAATTGGTTGAGAGTGTATTTTTTTTTCCTATAATCGATTTAAGTTGGTGGTATTCTAAAAATTTTGTGTTGCTAATTCCATATTGTGAAGTGAGTGTGTGAAATGACAGAAAGTTACCATCTTCTATGATATGTTCTGTTTTATCCCTTGGTTTCTCCAGTGAGTAAAATGTATCATCTTTTTATTTTGTAGAATGTCAGGGTTATTCCAGATTGGAGTAAATTTACATGGAATGACTGAAGACTTACTTAATTTTAGAAATTCCCACCAAGCCATTAAAGAGGAGCTGATATTAATGCTTTTGAAACACTGATGAGATTTAATAGTTGTGCTGATAAATGGCAAGTCAGAAACGGCTATGTCCTCACATATTGCTTGCTCTACATCTAACCATAACTCATCTACATTACTAGGTTTTAGCCATTTGGAAATATACTGCAACTTACTAGCTAGGAAGTAGTGAGTGAAGTTGGGTAAATCCAGTCCACCTCTATCTTTAGTCTGTTGTAGAGTCTTTAAACTGATACGTGATGGTTTGTTTTTCCAAAGAAATTTGGATATATATGAGTCCAGTGATTTAAACCAACAGGAGGATGGTTTGGATGGTATCATTGAGAATACATAGTTAACTTTAGGTAAAACCATCATTTTAATAGTGGCTACTCTCCCCATGAGTGATATGGGTAAGTGCTTCCACCGTATAAGATCGTCCTCTATTGTTTTCAATAACTGAACATAATTTAGTTTTGTAAGTTCTGATATCCTGGGAGAGAGATTTATGCCTAAATATCTGAGGTTTCCAGACTGTATTGTGATGTCAGATATTCTTGGTATGTCACAATTAATAGGCATGGCTGTAGTCTTAGACCAGTTGATAGAATAATCAGATATCAATGAAAATGTATTAATAAGCGTAATTGTCTGGGAGATAGATGATTTGGAGTTATTTAGGAAAAGTAATACATCATCTGCATAAAGACTTATTTTATGTTCTATATTGTTGGCTTGGATTCCTCTGATGTCTGTATTTTGTCTTATGGCAGCTGCAAGAGGTTCAATAAAGATGGCGAAAAGCGATGGAGAAAGTGGGCAGCCCTGCCTAGTGCCTCTCTGCAAACAGAAACTTGGAGAAGTCTGGTCATTGGTCTTAACACAAGCAGCCGGGTTATTATAAAAGATTTTTATCCAGTCTATAAAAGATGGCCCAAAACCAAATCTGTTTAATGTTGCAAACAGAAATTTCCAATTTACTCGATCAAATGCTTTTTCTGCGTCTAACGAGATGATTGTGGATTCTAAATGACGTATTGTGGAATAATCTATTATGTTAATTAATCTGCGCATATTAGTAGAGGAATGTCTCCCTTTAATAAAACCTGTTTGATCAGGATGTATTATAAGGGGGTTACTTTTTCTATTCTACTGGCGAGAGCTTTGCTGATAATTTTGAGATCTACATTTATTAATGAAATTGGACGGTAGCTAGATGGAAGTGTGGGGTCTTTTTCTGGTTTTAATAACAAAATCATTCTGGCTAAGTTCATATTTGAAGGTATTTTTTGTTTGTTTTTAATT
Source organism: Acanthochromis polyacanthus (assembly GCF_021347895.1). Classification (NCBI taxonomy): domain Eukaryota; kingdom Metazoa; phylum Chordata; class Actinopteri; family Pomacentridae; genus Acanthochromis; species Acanthochromis polyacanthus. The sequence continues at coordinate 1,679,512 of NC_067116.1, forward strand.
TCTGTTACCATTTTATGAAAGGTGGGAGCCAACGTTGTCCAAAATTCTGTATAGAATTCAACTGGATAACCATCTGGACCGGGTGCTTTATTGTTCGGCATATGCTGCAGAGATTTGTGGAGTTCTTCGACTGACAGAGGAGAATCCAACACCAATCTATTTTCATGTTGTAGTTTTGGTAGAGTAATTGAACTAAAGAACTGATTAATGTCCTCTTCTGTTGTCTTCATATGTGATTTGTATAATCCTTTATAGAAATCTCTAAAGGTATCATTTATCTTATGGGTCATGGCTGATGTTTCCATCTGGGTCTTTGACAGCAGAGATTGTCGTTTTCTCTTTGTTTACTTTTAATTGATTGGCCAGAAATTTACCAGATTTATTGCTATGTTCAAAGTTCTCTAAGCGAAGTCTTTGCACCATGAATTTAGTTTTTTTATCTATAATTTCATTAAGTTCAAGTTTAGCTTGTCTTATATCCTTCAGCGTGTGCTCTTCTGGAGAAACACGATAAGCTTCCTCCAGGGATTGAATTAGAAGTTCTAACTCTGAGATTCTTGAGACCTCTTTCTTTTTCTTATGTGAAGAGAAAGATATTATTTTTCCTCTCAAAACTGCTTTTCCTGCTTCCCACAGAAGACACGCCGATGTTTCTGGCAAGTCGTTATCTTCTAGATATATAGACCATTCTCTTTTAACATAGCTGATAAATGGGGATCTTTAAGTAATGATGTGTTAAATCTCCAGTTTGTAGATGGGGGTTTATTATTCTTATTTTTAATAATACAGGTGCATGATCGCTAATGGTAATGGGATGGATTTTGATTTCTGAAATGTCATTCATCAGCGTGTTAATAATTAAAAAATAATCTAGAGTAAGAACGATGAGCTGAAGAGAAGAATGTGTATTCTCTTACGGTAGGATGATGAGAACGCCACGCATCACAAAGACCAGAATCCTTCATATATTGTTGAACTGTTTCTGAGGATCGCCACACTCGCTGGTTTCCTGTGGTACTGAGCCTGTCCATTCCCGGGTCACACACCATGTTGAAGTCCCCTCCTATAATCAGTGCGTTATTTGAGTAACCATCAAGTGAAGTGAAGAGAGAGTGAAAAAAGGAGGGGTCATCAACATTTGGTCCATATATATTCACAATGCACAGTTTAACATTTTGGATGGATAATACCACTATAATAAATCTGCCTTGTAGGTCTGCAATTGTGCTATCAATACCAAAGGTTAGTCTTTTATTTATAAGGACTGCTACTCCTCTTTGCCTGGAATTATAACAGGCTGAGTACACATGTGGAAACTGTGCTGATGGAAGAAGATCCAATGATGAATTTGATAAATGAGTTTCCTGCAATAAAACAATGTCTGCTTGTAAATTCTGCAGTTGCTGATTGATTTTCAGTCTCTTTTCCCCTGTACCAGCTCCACGCACATTCCAAGTGACAAACCTCAGTGCGTTCATGACTGAACAACTAAAGTAAGTGCTACATGCATTTTACCAGAGCTTATATCTGAAAGGGGCCACATACGTTCATACATGCCAGCTAAGTGTGCATTCTGAATCACCCTGTTTAATATTTTCAAACGTGGTTGTGCTGTTCCAACAAGCTTTAAGTAAATGTGTTTATGTGAGCTGTGTATAGTGCTGATGTGTGTCAACAGATTCCTATTCTCATGTCTGTGTGTGAGGTTTAAGTGATTATAACAGGTGAAATAATGGTGAACTGTGAAAAGGTGAGAAAGAAAGAGTGAAAAGTGAAACGAGTAACAGTGAAAAAAATAAAATATGATTTAAAAAGGACATTGGTGCTGTGAGCAGTGCAGTGAAGACGGGAATTAAGTTTAGTATTAATTATTTTATGGCAGTGTTGTGTATAATGACATTGTGAGTGAGATCAAGCACATCACCTGACATCAGAAGAACCACGGAGTGGTGTTCCGGTCGCGGTACAGTTGACCGTTGATAAATAGTTTGTCCACCGCGATGACAGCACGAGAGCCTTCAGCTATAGCTTTCTTCCTGATGGGAAACAGGGCTCTGCGCCGATCCAGGATCTCTTTTGGGAAGTCTGTCAGTTTGTGAGAGCAGGAGAAGCCGTCTGACTGGAGAGAACGCTGAACATCTGCTTTTAGCTCCACAGTCTGCTGCTGCTCAGTTGGGACGACTCATTGATTTGAGACTCACATTTCTGTGCACATTTTATTTACTTTTGTTTAATTTACTTTATAAAACTTCAGGAAGCTCTTTATTGATTTAAATTTTCAGTGAACTTTCTAAGAGATGCTGCTGAGCCTGGAAACTCCCTGCACTTTGAACTTAAAACAAAGACAGTGAAAGATAAAATAATATTTCAGTTCTATTGAAATTTTGAAAAACTTTATTTACTGTAGAAAACTTTGGGGAGCTGTTTATTTGTTGAATTTTTCATTGAACTTTCTGAGACATGCTGCTGAACCTGGGAGCTCCCTGCACTTTGTTAGGATTTTGAAACCAAGATGTCTGTTGTCTAAGATAAAAAAAACAACCTTTAACATGTTGCAAATGTAAAAAGCTGTTTAATAAACATGTGCTTAAAGGCATTTAAACCAAGTTAAGTGTTGGAGTTTGTATTAATCAAAGTTTTGACGCCAATACTTTCACTTTTACTGCAAATGAATATGGGCTCCAAATATCAGTTATCGGCCTCCTTGATGACTAATAATCGGTATCGGCCCTGAAAAAACCATATGGGTCTGTCTGTAGTCTGAACACATTGCTCTGTGAAGTGGAAACAATCCTTAATAATCACCAGATCACCACCACGTCCTCTGACCCTTTGATTTAGACGTCATGGGGGCAGAACTGGTGGACACTAGCGAGGATTCAAAAGGACTTTATTAAACAAAGCAGGAACTAAATCAATACAGAAATGTTCAAACTGGACTGAGGAGAAAATAAACCAAACTCATTCCAGAAACAAACAAAACTGCTGCGACTGCAAAAACAAACAACGAAGTTCAAAAGAGGAAACATACAAAAAAACAACCTGAAACTGGATAAACTGAACAAAGAAACTGATGAAACAGGAGGAAGTGAACTAACAGGACAAGACAAAGTGTCCAGAACAGTCTGATGCAGCTCTGAGGAACAAACAAGTCCAACATCAGAACAGACCAGAGATCAGTTCAAAGGCTGCTCAACAAAACTATTCATTCCAAGGGCAGGATGGTAGGCAGGGGGGGCTGGTCGGTATATAGAGATAAATATTTAACATCTCTAATATATATGTAAATATTGATCTGTGTGTTTGTTAACATTACAGGTGATGCAGATGTTTGTAATCTTTAATATCGTGGACGTTAGCGGCTAAAATGTTTCTTCTAACCACAGTTTATTCAGAACCTTCTCTTCAAAATGTTTATGAATTTAAAACACAAAAACTGCTTCTCTCATGTTTTAATGTGATTTTTGTTGGTAGAAGAGGTCGACACACTGAGAAAAACATGAAATCCTGCTCTTTTATTCTATTCCTGTTCAAACTAAGAATCATTTCCCTCATTTTCAGAACATGTGATTTAATTCTTGTTGCTGAGACTCCAGCAGGAGGCGCCGTTCCTTCAGTCCACCAAGCAGCAGAAATCTGTAAAAAACTGATTATTTATCAGAACTAAACGCTGCAGATTAGTTTTGTGTTTAGTTTTCAGACTGATTCAGCTTTTACATTCATATTTCTGTAGTTCTGCAGCTTCTTTTGTCCTGTTTTTAGAGAGAAAGTCTAAAATATGTGGAAGAATTTAGATTTCCTGTTGGATAAAAAGAGAGATTTAATAATAATGTAGGTTTGTCCTCATTGCTTCAAGACTAAAGTGCAGAAAAGAAACTAGAATGTCTGAATAGAAAGAATATTCAGATGAAAACACGTCGTGTTAACTGGATGTTTGTGTGATTTCTGTTTGCTTTGTGAAGGTTTTAAAACTCTGTGAGCTAAATAATCATCAGATGTTTTTACAGGAAAAGATTTTAAATGTCTGTTTGTTCTAAAAAGAAAAAAGGAACAAATGAATACAATAACAATATTAGATTATAAAACAGAGTTTGCACAGTTGTTTGCACACAAAAACCTGATTTTCTCTGGACAATAATGTGTGAAAGTCTGTCAGCAGTTTGTAGATTCACTGCTTCCTCTCTCATTTCACACTTTGTGCAGCTCAAATGCTTTTAGTTCAAGTGAGCGTCAGAGGAACACCACATCCTGATTTTCACTCTCAACATTTGACTGGAAAAAGACGCAAACACCACATTTGGCTCCTGGAAGAATCACAACTTCATCTTTGAAGAGGAAGAAGATTAGATTTAATCCATGAATGTGAAAACATGTTTGTGAGGGACAGAGTCATGGAGAGACTCAACTATCTGTTCAACACTGTTTCTCTGACAGGAGGAGACTCTGGAGACTGAACTCAGTACAGAAACACTGAGGAACCAGAATAGAACCTGAATAACCCAAATCCAGGATAGAGAGGTTGAGTGAATGTGGTGTTGAAGGTGTGGAGGAGGATCAGAGAGTCAGAGGAGACTCTGTAGAAGGACAGAGTTCCAGCAGGAACGTCCACATAAACTGAAACTCTGTGAGAGACTGAGGAGGAACTGATGGATGTTTTTCTGTTATTGTGTTTGACAGAGTAACCATCATCAGAGCAGAACAGACTCCAGGACTGATCATTTTGTCCAAATCCACAGTCTTTACTGTCTCCTTTCCTTCTGATTCCTCTGTAACTCACTGATATTTCAACCCCTCCTCTCCACTCCACCTCCCAGTAACAGCGACCAGTCAGACCAGTTCTACACAGCAGCTGCCTCCAGTATTCAAACCTGTCTGGATGATGAGGATACCACTGAACCTCCTCCACTAATTTCACCTTCCTGTTGTTGTCAGACAGTCTGAGGTATTTGTGTACTGTGTTTGTGTCGACTGTGAGTTGACAGGAATCTGATGGAGAGAACAAACACAACACAGCTGCAGTTATTGATGGATCATGTGATCAGTATTAAAGCTTTGATGATGACCTCAGAGATGTGACACTTTGAAGATGCTTGAATGTGCTGCTTTGTTTCCATCAATCCATTAAAACACACTTACACCTCCATGGACCTGGTGTCAACCATCGGACTCCAGCAGGCGTCACCCTGAAAGGAGGAGGACGGTCAGAGCAGCAGAGACTCTTTCAGCAGCACACATGGACGTTACATGGCTCTCACACTGTTCCACTGATAAAGGACCAGTCCAACATGGAGACACAGACACCTGAATGCAGCATCTCTAAAGTCCTGTCCTGTGCTCGTCACGTTCCAGCTCAGTTTACACTCATTATTCAACTTTACTCATTGATGTTTCCTGGAGCTAGGCTAAAAGGTTCCCTGTCTGTCATGTCCATGTGCTAAGCTACGCTAACAGTTTCCTCTTCCCTTCAGTCATGGTGTGTAGCTGAGCTAACAGTGTTCTTCTGCTTCCACTCTTTGTGTTAAGGTAGGCTAAAAGCTTCCTGAGAGTGTCTGTCTGTCTGTACCTGAGAGTTTCCAGTCTACAGTGTGGATCCTCCACTTTAGCTCTCAGCATCTTCTCTCCTGAGTCTCCTGGATGGTTGTAGCTCAGGTCCAGCTCTCTCAGATTTGAGGTCTTGAAGCTCAGAGCTGAGGCCAGAGAAGCACAGCCTTCCTCTGTGAGCAGACAGCCTGACAGCCTGCACACACAAAACAACACAAACCTGATGGACAACACTTGGCTGGATGTTTCTCACTCTTTGTTTTCTTTTTGTCTTTCAGCTACATTTTGGTGCAGATTTGATGCATCTGAAGCAAATAAAGAATCAATCTTTCATTTTCTTTCACTTTCAAAGTGTGAGTCCTGACCTGAGAGCTTCCAGTTTACAGTGTGGACTCTCCAGTCCAGCAGAAAGACTCTCCACTCCTGAATCCTGCAGGTTGTTGTTAGTCAGGTCCAGCTCTGTCACACTGGAGGACTGGGAGCTGAGGACTGAGGACAGAGCTCCACAGCTTCTCTCTGACAGATTACAGCCACTCAGTCTGAAGAGACAAAGACAAGAAAAGAAGTAAAACATTAAGTACAGTATTTTCTGTCCTGTTGAAAAGACAGCAGTGAATTTAACAACAAATACATCCCACTATGTCCAGAATACAGCAGCAGTAAGTCCACCTATCAGGTGATCAGGAATCACAGAGTCATCAGGATAAATCAGAATCTCTGCTGGTGAGAAGGTGGACTGTTCAGGTGGTCAAACATTTGAACATTGTTCTCCACATCTTCTCCTTCCTGCTTCTTGTCCAACAGCTGAACTGCAGAGTTTAGTCATCGAACAAACATCAAACACTAAAGGTTTGTTCTGGTGTTTCCTTTTCATTGACGTCTATCTGGAACATTCTATTTTGTAAAATGGTGGAAACTAAAACAGAACCTGGAACCAAGACTGTACAGGTTCTTACAGGTTCTGGTTCTGTGATGCAGGTTCCAGGTTGTTAAGTTCCTGTAGTGGAAGAGGCCTCATTAAGAGAAACTAGAGCTAAAGGTCAGTAACCAGTGGCGTGCACAGACATTTTGGGGGGCAGGTGCTCAGTGAAAAAAAAGGGCACCTTGTGCAGCGTGTAGAACCACCGGCTGCCTGAATATAACAGTGTGAGATTTGAAAAAATAACAAAATCAGGGACACATTTTCTGTAATGGCATTCATTTTAACATCTTAATAATGACACACAAAGAGTCAATAAAACATTGTACCTTAAAAATTGGTAAATTAAAAGAGATCGACAACATCCAGACTGATTCCTGACATTAGGCTACAACAAGGCAGAAAGCTACTTTTTCTTTTTGTCATTTAGCAAATTAGTCACAGCAAGTGTTGCCTCAACCTACTGCAGGCTAATAATAAACCTACACAAACTAAATATTCAGTTATAGTATACAGATCATATGCTGTACCAATTCACCAAATAACACTGGTTGTGAGGTCATCGTCGTCACGTTTTGTCAGTTAACTGATTATTATTATGGGTGGTGTTGAGCTTGTTAACTCATTCGCTGCCAATGACGTTTATAGACGTCAATCGTGTTTTTTGACTGGGGGGGCTGCAGGATAGTCTGGCGGAGCTTGTCGGTGAAAATCCTGGAGTTTTGGAACGTGAGAGTGTTGCGGTGGGCCAAAAGAATGACAAAGACAGTGACCGTGGTGGGCCGACAGCAAAAAGTGCCGTTACCAACAGCCGCTGGCGATCAAAGCCGCGCTAGTTTTCTGTTTCGCCACCACCGCTCTCTTGAGTTCATCTAACGAAGCCGAGTCAGATGAGTTTAGAGCGAGCACACATACACACACAGAGACACACACACACACACACACAAAAACATTTTGTTTATATTTTGTAAGCTATATTGTTCTGAACCAAAATGTTGACTTGTGTTGTTTGTTTGTAAATAAATGATTTAGCTAACAAAAGGTTAAAAAGTTGACCTCAAAATGTTTTTTCCGAGTTGTTTTTGTTGTGTCATATAAGTAAACAACTGTTCAGTTGTGTGGGATGTCACTGAACCAAAAAATATTGGCATCAAAGTGATTGATGTGCCTCTCTGCAGAAAAAGCTCGTTATCTCTGTTTTTTGGTCAAAAACGGGTGTTTTTGCTGAAACGACCCTATGTTCTGCTGCCGATAACTTTAGAACCGAAAATGCTAGAAACAAACTGTTTTTTCCTGATGAAAGAAGAGAATCTACCCTTTCTTTCGATAGTTTCAATGTTTATGTAGTCTTACAACTTGATATTCTGTAGATCTTGAAAAATCTGTCAAAATTCTTAAAAACTCTGGCAATATGGGGCTCTTTGCTCTGAAAACAGCTGGCAGCCAATGAGTTAAGCAGGCGGGCAGCTGGCTAATTTAGGCACGGTTGTTTAGCGCTACATGAGACAGACTACGTCACAACAGAGACAAACTAGAAAAGCACTCAGAGAGCGCAGTACTCTGCCAAGGCTGCTCAGTTGATGGATCATTTCTGATGGATGAAATATTTCATAAAAAATGACCTTGTGCTGAGTACAGGCATGTGTTATTCATGTACATGTTATGTATTCATACCAAATCACATGTAAATGACTTTTATAGAGGTCTGTTGATCAGTTCATTACTTTTGGCAAGCCTTTGTTTTGCTACTGTTAAAATAACCGTTCCCTCCATGCTTTTATTTTGAAGGTGTATTTTTAAAGGTAAGGGCTTTTATTTTATAACCATTCCAGCGGCACAGGAAGTGTTTATCTAAGAAGATGTTTCTTGACATGACGAAGACGCTGCTGAAAAGTCAGAAAATTCACATAAAGATGAAAGAAAACGGTTCCACTGTTGCTGTCTAGTAAAGGATGTGTTTAAACTTAGAAGCAGCTGGAATGGAGACAAGAAAGGAGTGAAGGACAGAAAGGTGAATTTATGTTCAAAATAGGGCTGACGGCTGAACATAAATAAAGGCTTTGTGAACCATCAGGAGCTTCACCATTGTCTGTCTCTGCCGTTCCTTGGTGGAGTAATAAATGCACCGTGTGGCAACTGAGGCTTATGAACAAAACACTGGATTCATTTAGGTGTTACCTGGATGGTGGTGTTCACGTTACGAGATGGGGCGAGTCACAGCACGGGTCATGTGTGTGTGTGTGTTTAATGTTTACATTTTTTTATAACGTTGAGACGTGGAGAACACCTGCTTGATACTGAGGGTAAGGGGCAGGTGCTCTAGCACCACCTGGTGTCTATCTGTGCACGCCACTGTCAGTAACAGAACTGATGTGAGTCATACAAACACAGAAAACCTCCCACCTCAGCTGTTCTGTTCATCATGAATAAAAACACATTTTAAATGGTCATCAGTTGAACAGGTTGATGAGTCCTGACCTGAGAGCTTCCAGTTTACAGTGTGGACTCTCCAGTCCAGCAGAAAGACTCTCCACTCCTGAATCCTGCAGGTTGTTGTTAGTCAGGTCCAGCTCTGTCACACTGGAGGACTGGGAGCTGAGGACTGAGGACAGAGCTCCACAGCTTCTCTCTGACAGATTACAGCCACTCAGTCTGAAGAGACAAAGACAAGAAAAGAAGTAAAACATTAAGTTCAGTATTTTCTGTCCTGTTGAAAAGACAGCAGTGAATTTAACAACAAATACATCCCACTATGTCCAGAATACAGCAGCAATGAGGACAGTCCTCTGAAATATTATATAAATGTGAAAATAATCCAAAGTGTAGCACATTACAGTAATCAGATTACTTTGAAGCTGAGAAGTAAAGTATTTGATCAGATTCAAAAAAACAAACTAACAGTTTAGATTTACTAAATGAAGAATTCAGACCAAACAAGAAGAAATGAATCCAATAAAGGTCAGTATCGTTCATTACTGTGATTATAATGTTGGTTTTTTTCACTAATTTCTTTGTCCACCTTTATTTTTGATTCTGATTTGATTCTCTGATGTTACAGAACAAACATCTTCTGATCTCCAGTCCTTGTTGTTCATGTTCCTTCATTACTCCACCAAGGAACGGTTTTGTGACGATAGGCGTATGTTTGTCCAACGGATTGGGATGAAACTTGTAGGGAAGGTCAGAAATGACACAAGGACCACCTCATTAGATTTTGGCAGTGATGCAGCTTATAGACTGGATCCATGGATTTGTTCAGGATTTCCCACTGAAAGATAGCGGCCGGCACGGCGTCACTGTAACCATGACAAGAAGTGAACGCTGCATCAGCTGCCTGATGACGGTCACATGATTGTGATCCTACTACTGACTTATCCATTGGAAATGATACAAGAAACAATTGATTAAATTGTGAGGGTGTTTCTGAGTTGTCCTTCCATCCTTATGTGAATTTTCAGACTCTTCTGCAGCTTCTTCCTCATGTCAAGACACCGCTTCTTAGATAAACACTTCCTGTGCTGCTGGAATGGTGGAAAAATAAAAGTCCATAACATTAAAAAAAATATACACCTTCAAAATAAAAGCATGGAGGGAACGGTTGTTTTAACACGAGCAAAACAAAGCCTTGCAGAAAGTGATGAACTGATCAACAGACCTTTGTAAAACTAATTTACACATATGTAGGTCACACAATTCAATATCCGTACGTAACGTACACGAGGGTGACCATATTCTGTTTCTCTGAAAAGAGGACACACTTCCAGGTCGCGCGCGAAAAATTTTCAGTCCCCCCCCCCTTTATAGGGGTTTTCCGTGGGTCAGAGGGCTTTCTGTGCTTCGAACTCAGTTAAACAGATATTCTGAATTTCCCAGAAAAGAACACTTTACCTGGATATACAGAAAAATAGCCCAAAACACTCACAAACAGTTGCTTTATAAATAATATATTTATTAAAGCAATTCTCCTAAACAGTATAATCAGTCACATACAAGTATGGCATGCTCTAGTCTTTAATAGTTATTGACTCAAGTTGTGTAGGAACACATGTATTCAGATGTTTAACAAAATAAGAAATAATCATCTCTCTTAAAGCTGCTGTCCGGAGTTTCCGTTTGTTTTCAATTTATGTATCACTTTTTAACAAAGCTTAAATGTGTTAGTCTAGTTCGATACTATAATATAATGTTAGTATGACGCGATATGAAAATTTATTCCTGAGCTCCGCCTTCCTCTCATAGACCCCCATGTTATTCCAAAAAGCGCCGGTCGCTGCCGACCAATCAAGTTCGAGCTTCAGCTTTGTCATGCTGTCAATCAACGGTTACGCGCACAGCAAGCAAGCCCATGCAGAGGTGGGCGAGCTACGCACTACGCAACCGCGAGCACATTTGTTTTGCTTGTGGAGGAGAGAGCATCAGGGATCAGCAACTTCCAGAAAAGTTACCAATCCCACGGCTTGTCAGGCCAAGAGACTGCAGGACGTTTTTTGGCTCGGGGTGCTCGCGTCGCTCCCCGACCACGGCCTCCATAGCCCGGCTGACGGCTTCGTTTAGATGCCCGACTTCTGGAGGAAGATGTTGGGGCGTCTGGGACATACTCTTCGTCAGAGGAGTCATGCAATTCTGAACTCTAGATAGAAATAAATAAACAATGTAACACATATACACGCGTAAATGCACTAAGTTTGATAAACAACGTCATCGAGAGGGATACACGAGTGTAATCACATATTGAAACTTTACTCGTTCGTCCTAGCAGATTCATGTTATTTTGGTATTAGGACAAGTTAGACTCAATACAGCATTCTAACGTAATTCCTTTATTATTTACTAAATGTACTAAATGTAGAAGAGGGGAAAACAGCAAAACAGGCGAGATGCTGCAGCACTCCGAGCACTTCTCTCATGTACTGCGCGCGTGCACAAATAAAGGAGCGAAATCAGAGGGAGGGACCAACAGTGTTTTGGGAGACGCTGCGATTCAAACTCCGGACAGCAGCTTTAAGTCTGACACTCACACCTTAGTTAGGAAAAGTGAGGTAGAGTACCATTCTTCAAAATAACCTCCCAATTATCAATTATGTAAAAATAGAAATAATGCCTCAAAATATTAAACAAAAAGAAAAAAGAGAGGTAGCCTATTCTTCAATGTTCAGTTAGCCCATTCTTCAAAATAATGTGTCTAATGGCAAATGAAAAAAATACAGAAATAACGCCTCAAGTCAACAGTCCTTTATTTCCTTCTTTTTCCTTTTCTTATTAGCTACGGAGACATAAGTCCCAGCTTTGCAGACTGTAAATTCTGCCTCCCATTTGACACGACCCGGACGAAAACAGGGGTACTTTTATCGCATTTCATCAGTGAAATGACATTTGCGTTTTGGCATTTTCTTTCTGTTCGAGTGCTCTTCGCAGTGTGCCTACCTGCCTGTCAGCCTGCGAGGAAGCGAATCTCCAGCGCCGTGGCGCGCACCGGCGCTTCAGAGACGCGGCGCTGGCGCTCCGCAGCGTGTGCAGTGGAAATTTTCTGATAGAAGAGAATGGGTTCTAAGTGCTGCGCAGTACGATTCAAGAGCGCGGCACTGTGCGACGCGGCGGTTTCGCGTTATGTGGAATTTAGGGGATCAAAAACCCGGACATTTGAAGGACTTTATAAACGCCGGCCGGACAGGCCGGACAGCCTCTGAAAAGAGGACATGTCCGGGCAAAATAGGACGTATGGTCACCCTAACGTACACATACATAACACGTCTGTGCTTAGTTCATTTTCTTTGTGGGTACATCTATATTTAAAGGACACATTCTATAGTGCGGGGCTGCACAGTGGTGTACTGGTTAGCACTTTCGCCTTGAAGCAAGAAGATCCTGGTTCGAATCCCGGCCTGGGCCTGGGATCTTTCTGCATGGATTTTGCATGTTCTGCGTGGGTTTTCTCCGGGTACTTCGGCTTCCTCCCACAGTCCAAAAATATGATGAGGTTAATTGGTTATTCTAAATTGTCCGTAGGTGTGATTGTGAGTGTGATTGTGTGTCTGTATATGTAGCCCTGTGACAGACTGGTGACCTGTCCAGGGTGTCCCCTGCCTTCACCCGAGTCAGCTGGGATAGACTCCAGCACCCCCCATGACCCTAGTGAGGATAAAGCGGTGTATAGAGAATGGATGGACACATTCTATAGTGCCGTCATTTCTGATCATCAGTAATAACAATAGTAATAAAATGCTGCATTTCTACAAAAAATATGCTGCATTTCTGACAATGCCATATGGGGGAATGAACAGTGTTGGTGGAGTACTGCGCTCCATGAGTGCTTTTCTTGTTTCTTCTTGTGCTGTTGAGACTCAGGCTTTGGTTTTCACTCACACATGAATCCCACTGGAACCAGACTAAGGATCTCCAAACTCATGTGTTTAAAATGTTTATCTCCACTCTTGATGAAGTCTGGACTCCTCATAGCGTCAGTGAGCTGGACTCTTCATTCTCTCTCAGTCTCAGGAGACACTCTGCTGCCCAGTGATTGGCTCTCAGTCCCTACAGTCTGAAAGGAACCAACAACCTTTAACAGCCTCACATCTGAAAAAGGTCATAGGGTCCCTATGAGGGTGTAGCTCCTCTTCAGGGAGAGCAGAGAGACCATGAACCTCACCACAGGTTGGATGGATGTTCTATCCTTCACCAACACTTCAGTTGAAGGGACTCAGCCATCAGCAGCAGGAAGACTGGACTGACCTTACCCACAGACCAGAGGACATGAGGACACTGCTTATCAACAGTCATGATGACTGTCCTCACCTGCAGGGCTGCTGCTTCACTCCATCATTTCTGACAGACCTGAAGTCTGTCATTGACGTCTGTCTGAAAGATTCTATTTGTAAAACAGTGGAAACTAAAACAGAACCTGGAACCAAGACTGTACAGGTTCTTACAGGTTCTGGTTCTGTGATGCAGGTTCCAGGTTGTTAAGTTCCTGTAGTGGAAGAGGCCTCATTAAGAGAAACTAGTGCTAAAGGTCAGTAACAGAACTGATGTGAGTCATAGAAATACAGAAAACCTCCCACCTCAGCTGTTCTGTTCATCATGAATAAAAACACATTTTAAATGGTCATCAGTTGAACAGGTTGATGAGTCCTGACCTGAGAGCTTCCAGTTTACAGTGTGGACTCTCCAGTCCAGCAGAAAGACTCTCCACTCCTGAATCCTGCAGGTTGTTGTTAGTCAGGTCCAGCTCTGTCACACTGGAGGACTGGGAGCTGAGGACTGAGGACAGAGCTCCACAGCTTCTCTCTGACAGATTACAGCCACTCAGTCTGAAGAGACAAAGACAAGAATAGAAGTAAAACATTAAGTTCAGTATTTTCTGTCCTGTTGAAAAGACAGCAGTGAATTTAACAACAAATACATCCCACTATGTCCAGAATACAGCAGCAATGAGGACAGTCCTCTGAAATATTATATAAATGTGAAAATTATTCAAAGTGTAGCACATTACAGTAATCAGATTACTTTGAAGCTGAGAAGTAAAGTATTTGATCAGATTCATAAAACAAACTGACAGTTTAGATTTACTAAATGAAGAATTCAGACCAAACAAGAAGAAATGAATCCAATAAAGGTCAGTATCGTTCATTACTGTGATTATAATGTTGGATTTTTTCACTAATTTCTTTGTCCACCTTTATTTTTGATTCTGATTTGATTCTCTGATGTTACAGAACAAACATCTTCTGATCTCCAGTCCTTGTTGTTCATGTTCCTTCATTACTCCACCAAGGAATGATTATGTGACGATAGGCGTATGTTTGTCCAACGGATTCAGATGAAACTTGTAGGGAAGGTCAGAAATGACACAAGGACCACCTCATTAGATTTTGGCAGTGATGCAGCTTATAGACTGGATCCATGGATTTGTTCAGGATTTCCCACTGAAAGATAGCGGCCGGCACGGCGTCACTGTAACCATGACAAGAAGTGAACGCTGCATCAGCTGCCTGATGACGGTCACATGATTGTGATCCTACTACTGACTTATCCATTGGAAATGATTCAAGAAACAATTGATTAAATTGTGAGGGTGTTTCTGAGTTTTCCTTCCATCTTTATGTGAATTTTCAGACTTTTCGGCAGCTTCTTCCTCATGTCAAGACACCGCTTCTTAGATAAACACTTCCTGTACTGCTGGAATGGTGGAAAAATAAAAGTCCATAACGTTAAAAAAAATACACCTTCAAAATAAAAGCATGGAGGGAACGGCTGTTTTAACACGAGCAAAACAAAGCCTTGCAGAAAGTGACGAAGTGATCAACAGACCTTTGTAAGAATAATTTACACATATGTAGGTCACACAATTCAATATCCGTACGTAACGTACACATACATAACACATGTCTGTGCTTAGTTCATTTTCTTTGTGAGTACATCTATATTTAATGGACACATTCTATTCACCTTATTCAGGAAGTGAGGCAGGGCGGCGCCATTTTTGAGATCGACTTCCGGTTGACCGTCTTCGCACTACAACAACATCGAGTCCTCTCGCTACTGTAGCTACTTTTAACTGTTCTTTTAAGCGATTTTAACATGTTTGGCATCAATTGCGCTGTCCGTGGGTGCCACAACAACTGGGGAAAGATGAAGCTTTCTCTCTCTCAGAATTGTTTAGAGCACGGAAAGGTTAGATCTGAATGCTGCGGACCAGCTCATGGCTATGTAAACACACAGCTTGCATCGGTCACTGTCAGCGCAGCTACAGCGATTCTACCAAAGTTCAGTTTCCACTAAAGACCTCGCTATGCCATCAGTGAGGTAAAAAGATACTCTCTGCCATTTTGAAACGTTGTTATGACTGCGGTTTGGTCAGAATCAGTTTTTTGTTGCTCCAGGGAATTAGCATTAGCTTGTGACAGGGCTAATAACACAGTAAACCGCAGGAGCTGTTTCAGAAATGACAATAACAACCTCCGTTTGCACAGCCACATCGTATATACATGAATCAAATAAAGTTTTATTCAAATCAACATACCTTCCATAATATCGCAGCAGTGTGACTGCAGGACCGTCCCAACCCAGCGATACAGGAGCATCCCGTGGTCTCCACCGTTTCATCAGCTGTCACCAACACCCACCATGTGTGAGGAGGTACTAGCCTGACTCGGACTGACATTAGCTTTAAGAAACGTATATTTCCGTTCTTGATGTAACAGAACAGCGCCACACTGTGCAAATATTGATAGGCTTCAGTGCTCTTATAATTCCTCATAGCCGAGCGATCAACGCCAAGAGACAACACGAAATAGTTAAAAATATCGCCATACGTGACTTGTGGTCACTTTTTCATGTCATCCTCCCACTCTGTAATAAGTCGCGGATGCGGCAGACTTGATCCATTTCTGTTTTTTAAAGAGGTTTCCGTTTCTTCCCACACCACTCTCACAGTTGTAAACACCGGAATGATCGAGTTACCGGAAGTGCTACTCAAAACAGGAAGTCCCGCCCGTTGGAAAATGGGCGGAGCTGAATAAGGTGAATAGTGCGGGGCTGCACAGTGGTGTACTGGTTAGCACTTTCGCCTTGTAGCAAGACGATCCTGGTTCGAATCCCGGCCTGGGCCTGGGATCTTTCTGCATGGAGTTTGCATGTTCTCCCTGTGCATGCGTGGGTTTTCTCCGGGTACTTCGGCTTCCTCCCACAGTCCATAAATATGCTGAGGTTAATTGGTTACTCTAAACCAGGGGTCGGCAAGTAGATGTGGCTACGGGCCAAAATGTTTGTAAACAATCGAACAGCGGGCCAACCTGCGGGGGGGTGCGCTCCGATTCTGCGGGCGGGGAGGGGGGGGGGGTGTGCGGGGCGATACCACGACCAGCGGAGCCTTTACAGCTGATTGCCACTGCTTGGGACACACGTCTCAGTTCTGATCACAGATGTATTAAAAATGACTGCCGAGACACACACGTTTTGCACACACTGTTGCTCAGTCAAATCTGGCTGGTACAACCGTGTACAACCAGTAGCACAATCGTGGAAATGCCCGGCAGCAGCCGACCACGCGAGTTTCGTGTTGCGGTGACGGACTGACTTGGCTCTGTGCCAAATCAAACTTTCAAAATCATCTGGCAGGCCAGATATTATTCCTGACGGGCAAGTTTTGGCCCGCGGGCCGCCCGTTGCCGACCACTGCTCTAAACTGTCCGTAAGTGTGAATGTGAGTGTGATTGTGTGTCTGTATATGTAGCCCTGTGACAGACTGGTGACCTGTCCAGGGTGTCCCCTGCCTTCACCAAAGTCAGCTGGGATAGACTTCAGCACCCCCCATGACCCAAGTGAGGATAAAGCGGTGTATAGAGGATGGATGGATTCTATAGTGCCATCATTTCTGATCATCAGTAATAACAATAGTAATAAAATGCTGCATTTCTACAAAAAAATATGCTGCATTTCTGACAATGCCATATGGGGGAATGAACAGTGTTGGTGGAGTACTGCGCTCCATGAGTGCTTTTCTTGTTTCTTCTTGTGCTGTTGAGACTCAGGCTTTGGTTTTCACTCACACATGAATCCCACTGGAACCAGACTAAGGATCTCCAAACTCATGTGTTTCAAATGTTTATCTCCACTCTTGATGAAGTCTGGACTCCTCATAGCGTCAGTGAGCTGGACTCTTCATTCTCTCTCAGTCTCAGGAGACACTCTGCTGCCCAGTGATTGGCTCTCAGTCCCTACAGTCTGAAAGGAACCAACAACCTTTAACAGCCTCACATCTGAAAAAGGTCATAGGGTCCCTATGAGGGTGTAGCTCCTCTTCAGGGAGAGCAGAGAGACCATGAACCTCACCACAGGTTGGATGGATGTTCTATCCTTCACCAACACTTCAGTTGAAGGGACTCAGCCATCAGCAGCAGGAAGACTGGACTGACCTTACCCACAGACCAGAGGACATGAGGACACTGCTTATCAACAGTCATGATGACTGTCCTCACCTGCAGGGCTGCTGCTTCACTCCATCATTTCTGACAGACCTGAAGTGTGTCATTGGCGTCTGTCTGAAAGATTCCATTTGTAAAACAGTGGAAACTAAAACAGAACCTGGAACCAAGACTGTACAGGTTCTTACAGGTTCTGGTTCTGTGATGCAGGTTCCAGGTTGTTAAGTTCCTGTAGTGGAAGAGGCCTCACTAAGAGAAACTAGTGCTAAAGGTCAGTAACAGAACTGATGTGAGTCATAGAAATACAGAAAACCTCCCACCTCAGCTGTTCTGTTCATCATGAATAAAAACACATTTTAAATGGTCATCAGTTGAACAGGTTGATGAGTCCTGACCTGAGAGCTTCCAGTTTACAGTGTGGACTCTCCAGTCCAGCAGAAAGACTCTTCACTCCTGAATCCTGCAGGTTGTTGTTAGTCAGGTCCAGCTCTGTCACACTGGAGGACTGGGAGCTGAGGACTGAGGACAGAGCTCCACAGCTTCTCTCTGACAGATTACAACCACTCAATCTGAAAAGAGAAAAAGCAGATTATACTGATAAAACAGCAGGAAAATGAAAAAGTATCTTCAGTCTCCAACTACTTACAGAACTTTCTTGGAGGCTTTGACCACTGGCAGCAGCCTCAGAAGAACCTCCTCTGAAGCAGAGTATTTCTTCAGGTCAAACACGTCCAGATGTTCTTCTGATGACAGTAAGATGAAGCCCAGAGCTGACCACTGAGCAGGAGACAGTTTATCTGTGGACAGACGTCCTGATCTCAGGGACTGTTGGACCTCCTCCACTAGAGAAACATCCTTCAGTTCATTCAGACAGTGGAACAGATTGATGCTTCTCTCTGCAGACACGTTCTCACTGATCTTCTTCTTGATGTACTTCACTGTTTCCTGATTGGTCTGTGAGAGACTTCCTGTCTGTGTCAGCAGGCCTCGTAGGAGATTCTGATTGGTCGGCAGTGACAGACCCAGGAGGAAGCGCAGGAACAAGTCCAGGTGTCCGTTTGGACTCTGCAAGGCCTCGTCCACAGCTCTCTGGTAGAAATGTGCCGATTTACTCTGGAACAGTTTAGACCAACGAGATGTTGTTTGTTGTTGTTCTTCCAGCAGGTTGACTCCAGAGTTGATGAAGGTCTGATGGACATGAAGAGCAGCCAGAAACTCATGAACACTCAGATGGATGAAGCAGAACACCTTGTCCTGGTACAGCCCTCTCTCCTCTTTAAAGATCTGTGTGAACACTCCTGAGTACTTTGAGGCTGCTCTCATATCGATGCCACACTCTGTCAGGTCGGACTCATAGAAGATCAGGTTTCCTTTCTGCAGCTGCTCAAAAGCCAGTTTTCCCAGAGACTCAATCATCCTCCTGCTGTCTGGACTCCAGTGTGGATCTGTCTCAGATCCTCCATCATACTTGACCTTCATGACTTTGGTCTGAACCACCAGGTGGTGGATGAACATCTCAGTCAGGGTTCTGGGCAGATCTCCTCCCTCTCTGCTTCTCAGCAGCTCCTCCAGAACTGTAGCAGTGATCCAGCAGAACACTGGGATGTGGCACATGATGTGGAGGCTTCGTGATGTCTTCATGTGGGAGATGATGCTGCTGGCCTGCTCCTCATCTCTGGATCTCTTCCTGAAGTACTCCTCCTTCTGTGGGTCGGTGAACCCTCTGACCTCCGTCACCATGTCCACACAGTCAGGAGGGATCTGATTGGCTGCTGCAGGTCGTGTGGTTATCCAGAGGCGAGCAGAGGGAAGCAGATTCCCCCTGATCAGGTTTGTCAGCAGCACATCCACTGAGGTGGACTCTGTAACATCAGTCAGGACCTCATTGTTGTGGAAGTCCAGAGGAAGGCGACACTCATCCAGACCGTCAAAGATCAACACAACCTGGAAGTCTTCAAAGCTGCACATTCCTGCTGCTTTGGTTTCACTGAAGAAGTGCTGAACAAGTTCCACCAAACTGAACTTTCTCTCTTTCACCACATTCAGCTCTCTGAAAGTCAATGGAAACATGAAGTGGATGTCCTGGTTGCTTTTGTCTTCAGCCCAGTCAAGAGTCAACTTCTGTGTTAACACTGTTTTCCCGATGCCAGCCACTCCCTGTGTCATCACTGTTCTGATTGGTCCATCTCTTCCAGGTGAGCCTCTAAAGATGTCTTCTGCTCTGATGCTTCTTTCTGCTCTGTCTGCTTTCCTGGATGCTGCTTCAATCTGTCTGACCTCATGTTCATCATTGACCTCTGCAGTCCCTCCCTCTGTGATGTACAGCTCTGTGTAGATCTCATTCAGGAGGGTCTTCTGTCCTGCTTTAGCGATGCCCTCAAACACTCTCTGGAACTTCTTCTTCAGAGAACATTTAAGTTTACGTCCACAAACTGCAGCAGCAAGTTCTGAATGAAGAAACAACATGAGATCAAAGAATAAATGACAGTAAACATTGCAGCAGTTCATCCTCCTAAAGACTGATTGTGTGAAGATATTCAGAGACTTTAGTAAATGTTCTGTTGATCAGCAGCTTCAGTCTTTACACAAATCCTCTTACTGCTCTGCAGACAGTCAGCCAGCTTCTCCTGCTTCATCCTCCTCAGGAACAACACTGTGATCTGCTCAAACATCTCTCTGCTGCTCCTCTCATCTTCATCATCACCCTCCAACTCCTCCTCATCCTCCCTCTGACTCTCTGAGCATTCTGGGTAATCTGGACTCACGACCTTCTGCATCTTCTTCAGCTCCTTCTTCACAAAAGTCACCATGTTGTCCTCCAGCAGCTGGAACAGAGAAATGTGTCAATGAGTCCATCAGAGTCAAATCATGGAGCCAAACATCAGATCCATGTTGGACACACTGACAGTCCACTGGTCTACAAAGAGCAGCATGGAGACGCCTGAACACAACAGATGGAGAACAACTTGTTGTCCATGAACTCACCATGAATATGGAGTCCAGGTGATGCTGCTGGACAGACTGAGCTCTGGGAACCTCTGAGTTCTGCTGCTCCACTCTGTGGATCAACATCAACAGTCAGATCTCAGTACGTCTGTCCACACAGAGACAAACACCAGCTGAAGGTCCATGATGTTCATTAGAGATTCCAACATTAGTCTGTTTTCCACTGCAGGAACTTTCTGTTCATTTTGATTCATCATCAATCTTTGTTCTCACTACAGGAACCGTCCCTTTAGAACCTCTTTCAGGACTGTTTATAGGGGTTCAACGTTCCTTCTGGCATATAGGCTAATATACAAGCTATCATTTAGGCTAACATAAAGGCTAACAAGGCTTTTATGATCACAGAACCGGAGTTTTGTCCAGTGAAACTATTTCTTGATATTTCAGTGAACTCAGAGTTCTTGCTGTGATCCACCTGGTTCTGTTTTTAATGTCTCTGTGGATGATGTTCACATTATCAGCATCACTTCTTGAAAACATTTGTTCTGCTTGATGAGGAGCCAATCTGCGATCAAACTAGCAGCTCTGAAACCTTGTTCTGAACATCTTACCCCTCTGCAGCAGGACCTGGTTCTCCTTTAAAATAAGGAGGATTATCCTTAGACCAGTCACTCCTGAAGGACACATAGCTGGATGCAGGTCCAGGTCCAGAGGACTCTGGTCTCTGATGGATTCTGGTAGATAAAGAGGAAACCCACCAGTAAGAGAATTTCATTTTAATTTCTTTCAGACATGAACCTTGTAGCAGAGTTTCAGAGTGATTTAATGATGGAACGTATTTGGAACAATGACAGAACATTTGACACAACATTCAGTAGTTTGATTTCACAGCTTACTTCTCTGCAGCAGGAGGTTGATCATCTTTCAAGTCAATTAAGCGACCCATCGAATGGTCACTCTTTAAGGACACACAGCTGGATGCAGGTCCAGGTCCAGGTCCAGGTCCAGGTCCAGGTCCAGGTGGATTCCTGTCAATAATGATGCAGCAGTGATGTGATGCTGAGCTCTGACATGCAGCAGAGTCCTGGACAGTTAGAGATGGTGGTCTCACCTCTGAGCTTTGCTCTGGTTCTCCTGTTCCCCACACAGAGAGCTTTTAGAGGGAGGGACTCCCTCCTCTCTGTCCTCACACTCATCCATGATGCTCAACTCACAGCAGCTCACACACACTTTCTACCTTCACCTGCACAGGAAACAAACATCATTCATCCACTCAGATCCTCCTGGAAAAGATCAGCTGCTGCACTTCTACTATCTGTCCAGCAGATGGAGTCATGGAGCTGCAGAGACTCACAGAGAAACCGAAAGTAAAAAAGACACGACGCAGTTTGTATTGTGAAGAAACAAATAAACATCAGCAGCTGATCAAACTGACTGAAGTCAATCAATGATCTAATAGAAATACTGACTGATTACAATGAATCAATAATCTAATAATCATATTGATGGATGTTTAAACAGCAGTGATCCAGAGTTTGTGGTGAAATAAGAAGTGAACATGTAGAAACATGACAGAGCAGAAACAAACAGCAACATTACTGAAGTTAAAGCAGCAAACAAAGCAAACTTACACTTTATTCAAAGCGCTGAAGAAGAAGAAGAAGAACAAAGTTTCCAGTCCACTCCTGAACACTCAGACAGGTGATCTGTTTCCTGGAACCAGTCAGGACTCCACCTGTGAGGAAGCAGCAGGCAGAGTTTCACAATAAGAGCATATTTTACAGACTAGAATAAAGGTGATGTAGCTACCATCGTTTAGCTGCTGCTGCTAACAACATTAGCCTCCATAGAGGAGATAAACTCTCCAGGTCAGTGTTAAAGTCATCTCAGTAACTGGTTGTCCTCTTCTCCACATCTGGACATCATCACATCTAAAGCAGTGACCTACGTTACTGTAGCTGAAGTTACTGTAAGTTAACATCAGACTGGAACCTCTGATCATAAACATGTTCTAACATCTGCTTTTAAAGTTGTTCTTAAATCTCTTTTCATGACTCTTTACTTGTAGATGTAGAACCTGAAGCTGTCGTCGAAAGTTTCATTTTTGAGCACAATAACGAAAAAGTTAATGAAGCAGAAGTCAACTAGTGATATTTTCTGAATTATTTGTAGCTGAATGTCACAATAATACAAAATAAAACAAATAAAATGCTTTTATTGTGAAATATTTGGTCACAAGTGAAACAAAAGGGTGTTTTTTTGTTGAACTTTTAGAACTGGTTGAGCAGCTTTGACGAGTTGAAGCACAAAAATCTAAACTATGTTTTGTGTTATTGTGAGGTGCAGCTTTAAGTTGTGTAACAGAAGTGTGTGTGTCCGACTGAACAGCAGGTGAAATGTTGCCACGGCAACAGCAACAACAAACACTGTGGATGAAACCTGGCAACAAGGACCGAACACACAGCAGGTTTGTTCTGTTTCTGTCTTTTAAAGCTTTATTTTATTCATTCTAAATCTACCAGCAGCTACAGACTTTCTTTGACCAAACACTGATGGATTCAATCTGAATTTCTCTTCCTGCTTCTCGTTTTTCTTCATCAGGAACATTTTTAGGTTTTAATCCTCCACTTCCTCACTGCTGCTTTTTGGATTTTAAACTAATTCTACTGTTTCCTTTTCCTCCCTGCACTGTAAATAATAAATAAAATCTGTAAATAAACTGTAAAACTCAATCAAATACTGTAACATTTTAAAACAAAATTTACCTGCAAATATCTGTAAAATATTTTTATTTTATTTCAGCTGATTGAAAAACAGTAAAAGTGTCATTTTATGGTCACATGTTGTAAAAGAACAAATTATTTAACGTAAAAATGCAGATTTTTATTTATTTTGATGTGGACATTATTTACAACTTTGTTTTGCTTTATTTGATTTTTAACTGTCAACATGTAAATTGATTCTTTTTTCTTAACAGATATTATTTCTAATTTAACAAAACAGGAAAAATAATCAAACTGAGACCTGTAAAAACTATTTATCATTTTTTCTATCTTAAATATAAATAATTCTTCTTTCAAATAATGTTCAAATAACAGTAAAAATGTATATATATTGTACTCATTTAAATGCAGTGAAACTCTGAATTTTGTTGTCAAATGTTTTTATAGAACTGTTATTTTAAAAAAATATTTCAAGATATTATTTTACATTTGCTGTTATTTGAAAGAAAATAAATAAATATTGGATATGTTTTAATTTGAGTTTTTGGTAAATTACAGGTAATATTCTGTAAAATCACAGAAAAAATATGACATCAAGTGAAAACAAAACAAACACCAGAGCTGTAAATAATGTCCAAATCTGTATTTTTATAAATAATACATTTTATTTACCACAGAGGCGGGGACTGCGCACAAGGGTTAAAATCACCAAACACTTCCAGTCTGTCCTGTCCACCAGAGAGTGAACAGCTGGTCTCAGCTCCCCTTCAGGAGTCAAACTAGCCCCATGCAAAAAGCACAGAGATGCCAGAGTAACATCCTTCCTATCAACAGTTCTACTACAAAATCTAGAATTTGTCCTCTGACTGTTAAACCCCACTTCTCCTTCATCATTTTACATAGGAGTTCATGTTGTTTATCCAAAGTCTCATGTAATGCAGTCATACACATGCAGAAATAAACAGACTGACAGAAAACCTACACACCAATAATGATCCAATCAACCTGCTACTCACAACCTATTTTCTCTGGTCTTAAAAACTCCATAAAGAGATGTTCTTCCTCTGTTACTGTTTACTATCTGAAGTATTTATTCATGCTTGTGCACACAGAATATCCTCACTGGTCTCTCCACGTCCTCAGACTCAGCAAAGGCTCAGATATAGTTCTTAGATGTACACACGTGGACAAAATTGTTGGTATCCCTCAGTTAAAGAAGGAAAAACCCACAATTCTCACTGAAATCACTTGAAACTCACAAAAGTAACAATAAATAAAAATTTATTGAAAATTAAATAATCAAAATCAGCCATCACTTTTGAATTGTTGATTAACATAATTATTTAAAAAAACAAACTAATGAAATAGGGCTGGACAAAAATGATGGTACCCATAACTTAATATTTTGTTGCACAACCTTTTGAGGCAATCACTGCAATTAAACGATTTCTGTATTTGTCAATGAGCGTTCTGCAGCTGTCAACAGGTATTTTGGCCCACTCCTCATGAGCAAACAGCTCCAGTTGTCTCAGGTTTGATGGGTGTCTTCTCCAAATGGCATGTTTCAGCTCCTTCCACATATGTTCAATGGGATTCAGATCTGGGCTCATAGAAGGCCACTTTAGAATAGTCCAATGCTTTTCTCTCAGCCATTCTTGGGTGTTTTTGGCTGTGTGCTTTGGATCGTTGTCCTGTTGGAAGACCCATGACCTGCGACTGAGACCAAGCTTTCTGACACTAGGCAGCACATTTCTCTCCAGAATGCCTTGATAGTCTTCAGATTTCATCGTACCTTGCACACTTTCAAGACACCCTGTGCCAGATGCAGCAAAGCAGCCCCAAAACATTACTGAGCCTCCTCCATGTTTCACCGTAGGGACAGTGTTCTTTTCTTCGTATGCTTGGTTTTTGAGTCTATGAACATAGAGTTGATGTGCCTTACCAAAAAGCTCCAGTTTGGTCTCATCTGTCCAAAGGACATTCTCCCAGAAGCTTTGTGGCTTGTCAACATGCATTTTTGCAAATTCCAGTCTGGCTTTTTTATGAGTTTTTTTCAGCAGTGGTGTCCTCCTTGGTCGTCTCCCACGAAGTCCACTTTGGCTCAAACAACGACGAATGGTGCGATCTGACACTGATGTACCTTGGCCTTGGAGTTCACCTTTAATTTCTTTGGAGGTTGCTCTGGGCTCTTTGGATACAATTCCAACGATCCGTCTCTTCAATTTGTCATCAATTTTCCTCTTGCGGCCACGTCCAGGGAGGTTGGCTACTGTCCCGTGGGTCTTGAACTTCTGAATAATATGAGCCACTGTTGTCACAGGAACTTCAAGCTGTTTAGAGATGGTCTTATAGCCTTTACCTTTAAGATGTTTGTCTATAATTTTTTTTCGGATGTCCTGGGACAATTCTCTCCTTCGCTTTCTGTTGTCCATGTTCAGTGTGGTACACACCTTTTCACCAAACAGCAGGGTGACTACTTGTCTCCCTTTAAATAGGCAGACTGGCTGATTATGAGTTTGGAAACACCTGTGATGTCAATTAAATGACACACCTGAGTTAATCATGTCACTCTGGTCAAATAGTTTTCAATCTTTTATAGAGGTACCATCATTTTTGTCCAGGCCTGTTTCATTAGTTTGTTTTTTTTTAAATAATTATGTTAATCAACAATTGAAAAGTAATGGCTGTTTTTGATTATTTAATTTTCAATACATTTTTAATTATTGTTACTTTTGTGAGTTTCAAGTGATTTCAGTGAGAATTGTGGGTTTTTCCTTCTTTAACTGAGGGGTACCAACAATTTTGTCCACGTGTGTATATACATCCTCTATAAGACTCATATATATATATGGTAGTGCCCACAGGCTACGGATACGGCACTTGCCATTTGCCAGACAGATACGGACCCAGGCCCGGACTGGCAATTGGGAGAGGCGGGACTTTTCCCGGTGGCCTGCCTCCTTATTGGCCTGCCTGGACAGGCCAGCCACGGACTGGCAGGCCAATGAAAAAAGTTGATCGGCTTTTTGGCAGACAGGCCCATAGATATATACAAATGCTAGATGTCTCAAGACGGAGTCGGCGGCGTCGTCACTTGGCGGCCATCTTAGGACAGGGGACTGCTCTGGCGCACTGTACTGTAGTCAATGGTAAGGTGGATGATTTCCTCACTTTAACACTCATAACTCGCTCAATTCTTGATTGATTTACAAACGGTTTAGTTTATTACAAACCTTATTAACGTGGCTACGATTCGGGCTCAATTCCGAAATCGCAGCTTTTTGTTTTGAAAAATGCGGCATAGTTGTGTGTCTTTTCTGCCTGGCTACTCACATTGAAGATGGTGTTACTCACAATCTGATTTTCAATTATTAGGTTTTCCTGAGACCAACGTTTTTTGAGAACCGAATCTTTAGGCGAAATTACATTCTTTGTGGTTGTGGTTGTATTTATTTGCTTGTTAAGAGACTTTGATTGAGACCTTAGACTTATTGTTTGTATACATCTGTGACTGGATTAGTTAGCCTGCAGCCGAAATGCATTGTGGGTAATGTAGGCACCAGGTTCATGAAAAGAAAAGACATCATCTCTTTTTGTTGTGCATTGATTTTGGTTGAGCTTTGTTTTTATCTGTGCATTAGAAAGCTGATAGTAATAAAAAAAAGTGCAATGCTAAATATTAAAATTACATTTACATCCATTTATGCTGAAAAAAGCTGATATCTGTGTTCATTATTATATGAATTCAATGGTTTTAATTATTCTTATGTAAGCAGTAAAACAAGTACATCTCTGACGTTTATAACAAACCAAGCTGTTGTAAAATCGGTTGAAAATTGAGCAATCTACAGTGATTTTAAAATCCATGCTCCATTGACTTTAATGTTATGAGTGATCGAGCAGCCCTGTCTCAAGATGGCCGCCATGTGGCGCCGTTGCTCCCCATAGGCTGACAGCGCTCATGAGCCATCTAGTGTTTGTATATATCTATGGACAGGCCAGAGACAGCAGCGCTCGAAGCCTTACAGAGTACACGCCCACCCTCCTGTCACTCACACAAAGCAAGTGCTCTGAGCTCTAAATCAGAAGGATAGGGATTGGTCAAAGTGACATTTTTTTTTAGAAGAAACGTGCCATGATTGGTTAGTTGCTTTATGGCCCGCCCCTTCATAGCGAGAACGGGGAAGCATGCACTGCAGAGCGGTGATATGAGAGTGAGGCCAGAGAGAGTGGAAGGAGCGAAGATTATGGAGCACCCTGAGAAAGCTGGCGGCCAAAAACGGGAAAAGACGAAGAGAAAAGGTGGACATGAGAGGGAGATGGGGAAGAAAAATAGGTTGCTCGAGGAGGAAGGGGCAAAGTGTTATAAAATAACACGTTTCATCAACCCCCACCCAGGTCCAGCAGTGTAGTTGAAAATAAATGATGCTGCTACTTCAAGTAAGTTTACAAACGGTCGGTTCTTCTCACAAATGCATCATCAGACTTCAAAGGCCAAAATATAATAAAAAATGTCTGGCCCAAATAAGCTCCACAGGTGTCAGGTGGGTTGCAGGAAGCCTGAAAACGTTTGAGACCCCCTCTTCAGGTAGGATAGGCAGTTGACTTACAATTTTCAGTTATAAAATGAACATTGGTGTTTGCATATTCTATTAGCTATGACCAGCTGACATCTAAATTATTTGCTGACAAAATAATATATATTTTTTAATTCCACGTTATATAAATAATAGGAAAAGGAAAACATTGGAAAAATTGGTGAGGGTAGTGAAGAGATTACAGAAGAGAAAAGTACTGGACTGTATGGAGCTGTCGTTATGGTTGTGTTTAACAGACTTACTGTCTGTTTAGTAGTGTTGTAATTGCTATAACATAACTGTAAAAGGCATATTTTTGGAAGGAAAAAAAACCTAAATTTTGGTGCATTATCCCACGTGACACAACCCTTGCGGTGGCGGAAGTGGCCTGACTGATTGGAAATCTCCCGGCCTGAATTTCTTTCCCAGTCCGGCCCTGTACGGACCCGTACGGGTACGGGTCCGTACCTCTAGCAACAACCTATATATATTATCAGGTCACAACAGTCCTCCTATAATGCTCATAAGGTCTTACAAAATCATAAACGTCCCCCTGCAGAAGGGATCATCAGTATTTAACACTGAGGAGGCAAACTCTCCTTATATGTCATTAACTCCTCTATAACCAATCACAACCTCTACATATATATTTTAACAAGAAATCTATTATCTATATATCAGTTACACAAGTCGACTCAATTAGTAATATCCCCTATTTTATTTACTTACTCATTATTAACCCTCTCATTTTGGCCAAATTTCTCCCAAACCAGCACCTCAGAGATCTCTCTCTCACACAGAGACAGACCCACACATCAGGGAGGGGCTGGCCGGACCAGCTCGAAGGGACTGTGAGCAGCGGCTGGTCACCTCCACGGCACGAAGGGGAGCAACGGATGCGGCAGAACGGAGAGAGTAACTATGGAATGAATTTCCTATCATAATTCAAGAGCATTTTACATTGATTTGAGGGCAGCATTTATCGATTTCATTCTCAGATTTCGTGATATTGTCTCTCAGAACTCTGCTCTCGCGCTCAAATTTGCTCTGCACGTGCTCAAACTGTGTCCTCCACTCGGTTACGATGCTGCTCGCACAGATTTCTTGCACTCAAACTCAAACTCTTCCTCTTGTCTCACGGAGCTTCTGCTCACGGATCTCTGCTCTGCTCTCAGATTTTTTGTGTATCAACGCTGTCAACCAATAGAAGGCCGGCGAGCTTTGACCAATCAGATTATCCCTGTTTGTATATGGGTGCATTCGCTGTTTTTCGAGGAGCGTCGCATACGGGCGGGCACTCTTTCAACGGGTTTTATCCACTCCCTACCTCCGGGACTGTAATAAATGTGATTTCTTTTATTTTTTTGACCACTGTTGGAATAAAATATCATTCAATACATACAACAGCGTCCGAGCTTCTCATTAAAACGGCTATATTGTATAATAATAGCGGCATCGAACGCTGCTCTTTGAGGTGTGCTGGTGGAGAAAACAATGTCACCATCCTGAAGCTAGCAGCGGGACAGCAGATGGCTTGCTAAAATGGACCGGCAAAGTCGAAGCGCCCAGGCAAGTTATTTTTAAATTCATTTTAATGAAAACTATATAATATTTATTTGATCATATACCTGGTTTTAAACATACATGAACACCATACAAAATGTATTTGTATATCCCTATATTTTCTTTGTTTTGTTTTGAAAATGATTTATACCATTAATAATCGGATGCTATCCTCATCAGGAAGTGGTACTGAAAATGTTAAATATAAGCATTCTTGTTTCAGGTTATGTTTAATGTGCAAATGAGGTCAGTACACTCAGATAAGACAATGCGCCAATATGCACTGCTTTCTTTTCCAACAGAATCTGCTCAGACGTCATATCTTTGAAAGACTGCAAACCAAGTTTCAGTATGTCATCAGTCATCCTGACTTGGACCTTGACTATCTAAACTTCATGTGCACCCATGAATTGATACTTGCTGACGTATTAGCAGACCAGATAGAGTTGCCATTGGATATAGTACACGGCTTAATAGAACTGTGCTGTCTGGTTAGACAGAACATAGAAAATGAGCAAGTAATTCCATCAGTTCAATCATCAATTCATGGGTGCACATGAAGTTTAGATAGTCAAGGTCCAAGTCAGGATGACTGATAAAACTAATTAAACATAACCTGAAACAAGAATGCTTATATTTAACATTTTCAGTACCACTTCCTGATGATAGCATCCGATTATTAATGATATAAATCATTTTCAAAACAAAACAAAGAAAATACAGGGATATACAAATACATTTTGTATGGTGTTCATGTATGTTTAAAACCAGGTATATGATCAAATAAATATTATATAGTTTTCATTAAAATGAATTTAAAAATAACTTGCCTGAGCGCTTCGACTTTGCCGGTCCATTTAGCAAGCCATCTGCTGCATAGACATATATAAAGAGTAGATGCCACAGATGAGTGGGGGGGCCACCATCTTGGTCCGGTCACCTGCTCCACTCAGCACTGTTTGACAGCGCATTTAATCCATCTTAACTCTGAATACTAAACTGATTTTCACACTTTTTTTATTCGTTGCAAACGTCATACATGTATCTATGATACAGGACAAATGGTTCAGCGTATTTTAATATTCATAGCGGGATTAACAGTAATAGAATATTCTGATATTAAGCTCGACTGTAGACAAGAATTTGGCAAACACTGTAAGCAGATAATAGCAGTAAATTATTTTAATAATTTGAAGAGACAATATATGATTATGCCATAATTACATATTAGGGATGTAACGATTACCGGTTAAAATGATAAACCGCGGTAAAATGTCTGACGGTTAGTACTACCGTTTCAAATTTTAATTACCGTTAAACCGTGTTTGATTGCCACAATCCGGAAAATCTCAGGAATAGGCCTACTACTGTTGTGAGAAGTGCAGCGGCAGGCAGCCGATCGGATACATGCACCCCGCGCGCATGCGCACTGCATAGTAAACAACTCGTAAATATGGCAGAGGACACCGGCAGTGGAGAGATTTTTCCACCATTCAAACGTACCAAGTCCGAAGTCTGGGCGTACTTCGGATTTTATAAAGACGCGCAAGGGAGACTGGTGGAAGAAAGCAACCCAGTCGAGAAGCCCCTGACTGCAGCCCACAGATCGGGGCGTGGCTCAATGTGGGCGGAGTTAACCGTTGAGCTCCGCCCACCTTGAGCTAAACGTGGGCGGAGTTAAACGTTGAGCTCCGCCCACATTGAGCTTGACTCATTTATTGTCACCATCTGGTGGTGGAGACTAAATAGCACATTCACAAACGTCAACACAGCTTCTAAATGCTGGCCTAGAAACCGAGCATCTTATGTGATTTACTGTCATGATTAATTTTATATCAGCATTACTATTTATATCAGGATCAGGTCTAGAGCCAAAAGTAGTTCTTTGGGAAAACATTTTTCTTGTAGTATCAAATCCCACAAATACAACATATACAACCCCTGGCAAAAATTATGGAATCACCAGTCTGGGAGGACTTTCGTTCAGTTGTTTAATTTTTTTTTAGAAAAAAAGCAGATAACAAACATGACAAAAAACTAAAGTCATTTTAATTTGCAACTTTCTGGCTGTAAGAAACACTAAAAGATATCAAGAGGAAAAATTGTGGTAGTCAGTAACAATCACTTTTTTAGACCAAGAGTGACTGGAAGTTGTTGCTGCAGCACACCAGTTTGCTGATTTCCAACCAAACCAGCTTGTTGCTCATGCACAGACTGTGGATTTGGTTGTTGCTGCTGGGCCAAATAAACTTGGTTTTGATGCTGCTGCTGCAATTTTTTTGTCCCACGTCAGTTTGATGATCATTTGCAGAACCAATCTGGGATATCTCCAACAATTCGTGATGATTGACCCTCTTTGAAAAGTCTGATAATCCTCCCCTTTGTTTCAGCTGACATCTCTCATGTTGGAGTCATGATTCATGTCAATCCACTTGGTGCAACATCTCTCCAAGGTGTGATCACTCCTTTTAAACTGCAGACTAACGAGCAGATTTAATCTGATATGGGAGCTAGTTTTGGGAATGAGAATTTATGGGGTGATTCCATCATTTTTTCCTCAGAATTGATTCCATAATTTTATCCCTGTGCTTGGTCTAAAAAAGTAATTGTTACTGACTACTACAACTTTTCCTCTTGATATCTTTGTGTTTCTTACAGCCAGAAAGTTGCAAAATAAAATGACTTTAGTTTTTTGTCATGTTTTTGATCTGCTTTTTTACTACAAATTAAAACAACTGAACGAGCGTCCTCCCAGACTGGTGATTCCATCATTTTTGCCAGGAGTTGTAATACTATAGCCGACACAACTTTTTACTTGGGTTCAACTCTCTTTAACTCAAACCCTGTCTAACTAGGGCTAGCTGGACTGAAACAGTGAAGTGAAATCTGTGATATACAGCATACATAGACACATTTGGATTTTTTGTACACTGAATTATATCAGCTACATTAAAGGAGATCAGAGACAGCAGCAATGTCTCTACCATTGATACCTGAACATGGTTATTCCTGGCTGATAACACAGATTTCCTAAACTTTGCACTAACGACTTTCTTAAAGTGTCACTAATCCACTCAAGGATATAAGACTGAACTGACAGTCAATGCTACATGTCTTTCCTCAAATCAAAGAGGGCTCTTAGCTTGGCCTTCATTCTACATAACTGAAACAAAAACATAATCTCTGATCTCTGTATAGAGACTTTCTGTATACGATTATGCCAGACATAATATATCAGAGTCTGTACAACTCACGAACCATGTACATTTGTAGGGGTCAGATGTAATGAATGAAGCTTCAGCACCGTTGAACACAACTTTATTCTTTTCTGTCAAAAGCACAAAACACCTTCATGTTTCTCCTGTCAATGATTTCTTGACAGAATGTCTCATAGTCTTCCTGCAGACTAAAAAGAAAAAGGAACGGTTCTCTGAGATCAGCGGTCTCCTCTTCTTCCTGGCCATCACAGACACACAGGAGTTCCACTGCCCTCACGCGTTGCTCCTTGGCCATGGGGACAACTTGGGGAAGGGAAATTTTTCCCTTGAAAGCTCTGGTCCCACACCACCGGGCTGCCGCCATGGCATCCCTGACCAAAGGATTCTCCTAAACAAAAATAAAGAAAACAGTTATTTAAGTAAAGGCTCGGAGATTGCAGAAAACACTGAAATGAGACTACCCATCTCAGGCAATATACCCCGTTTCCTGTTCCCAGTCCTGTTCTCAGCCTCATCTAGAAAGGAAACAGATTGTGGTGTATACAGGCACAATGACAATGCAAGATTTAAGTGGTTGATTTTAAGTACACAGAGAAATAATGACTGCTCTGTGACATGGAACCTCAACAACCTTGATGGATATGTGTGAGACAATGCTGGCTGGAACAATACCTGATGCTTCAGTGGCAGATTCTGAAAGCCTAAACATTTTCAGGGGGACTTCAGCCACATCCTGAAATAAGTGGCGGGGATCAGTCTTTGAGCAATAGTTTCACTATATACCAATTTATCACATGACCTCTCACCTGTAGTTTTTTCTGCTCTCGTTGCCTTTTTCTTTGCTGCAGTCTCTCTTCTTCGGATCTTGGTGATTTAATGACAACAAACATTCACAATGAAAACATTCATGCAGGTCAGATGACAGTGAATACAGTAAAACGTGATTTAAAAGAATCTGGTTTAAAAGTGTGATACTGAGGGCGCTTACAGCAGGAGAACAAGACACCACCATCTTCTAATCTGCAGCATGTTTTCCTGTGAAGAAGGAAATGCAGAAGATTAAAATGTGTTTCCAAAAATAATACCTTCATCGCTACAGTCAAGCATAACGTGTCACAATTTGCACAAAACCTCACTGAAATCACAACTGGCCCCCATTACAATGTACAGAGACACTGGTTAATATAATATCATGCACATTCTGTCAGGATAGTTTTCAATACAAAGAGTGTGTTTTAAATGCAGATAAAACATTTTATAGATGTCATCCATATAACATACTGAGTAGTTCTTACCATCAAAACAAACACGCCACAGTTGGTGGAGCATCTTTGCAGTGTTTTAATAAAAGAATGGCAAGGAAATAGCAAATGTTAGCAAATGCAATGTAGTAATGTCTCACCTGAACATCATTCACACCAAGCTGCCTCCAAGGCCCAGGAGATGTGAGCAATGTGCTCAAAGAGGAAATAAAAGTACAATAAACCATTTTAAAGCAACACTTGGAACAAAGTTGGAAGAGGCTGGAACTTCAAATCAAACGTTTTTTGTAATGGACTTAAACAAACAAAACATATGGTTCTGTTTCCATCTGCATAGAATAATGTAAAATAAATAAGAATAACGTAACAATTACTTCTATCCCTCACAAACACTCACTTTTGTTGTTTGTTTTTGTTTGTTTGGAACATCTTAATGCATTCAAATAAAAACAGAAGCATTTATTAAACAAACAAAGGACAAGTGGTTTAAAACAGAACTACCACTGTCCAGGAAGGATCTTGGAAGGTGTCCTAAAAACCTGACTCGATGGACTCTACTCTCATCTCTCCAGCCGCTGCCACAGAGGGGATCTAGAAAGAAAATCTCTCTAGCCTGTGGCCTCAGTATCTGTTAAATGTGTTCAAATATAACCACACACATAAAGTTATGGAATGTTACAGAAATACTAACAAAGCTGCCATGCATTTAATATACCAAAAAATTTAAATCAGCAATGAGCAACTTTGTTGTGTAAGGTCATAATAGAGGAAGATATAAATGTATTTACAGAGTATCCAGTGTCCAGGTACAAATACTGGAAGCAGAACCCACTGGAGACTGGCTGCATTGTCCTGTAAAAAGATATCAATAACTGAATATGAAATGCTCAAACTCCACTACAAAAGCAAAACTTTTTAACAAATTACCAGCAGGTGATCCATGGGGTTTGTGGATGATGGTGGAAACCATGTGGCAATGACGTGGCTGTTTGCAGCAAACACGTGCTCTATTCTCTGTAACAGAGATAGATAATTGAACTATACTATCCAATCCATTTGAATTAATAGTTTTGTAAACCTTTCCTTTTAGCTGAAACTCTTCTATCACACATCACACCTGACACTTTTCTCCAGCCGTTCCAGCCTGCCTGTACACGCTTCTTCACCTCTTTTCCACACTCTCCATTGCTCTGGACTGTTGACCCTCATTACTTAAAATCCTCCACCTTCTTGATCTCTTCTCCCTGTAACCTCACTCTTCCACTTGGGTCCCTCTCATTCACACACAGATACTCCGTCTTGCTGCGGCTAACCTTCATTCCTCTCCTTTCCAGGGCAAACCTCCACGCCTCTAGCTTCTCCTCCAATTCCAGTAGATTATTCTGAATATTTTGAATCAGTCTAATTCTAAAAGGAATGGCATCGTTTAAATGTTTTGTTAAACGTCACTTTTCTAATGGGCTTGCTACTTAGCACGTGACAAAATAAATAAGTCTGACGTAAGTCTGAAACTAATGCAAGGAGATAATGCAACTGGAGATAAAATAATATCACTTCCTTCCTTGTCTGTCACAAAATAGCAAAACAGCAACGTTTAAACAAAAGATAAACGTGCTTACCTCCATTTTGGAAACTTCTTCTTCTTCAACGGTTCAACTGCGCTATGCGGGCGGAGTTAAACGTTTAACTCCGCCCACGTTTAGTTCAAGGTGGGCGGAGCTCAACGTTTAACTCCGCCCACGTTGAGGCACGCCCCGATCTGCGGGCTGCAGTCAGGGGTACTTGCAGTCTGCCGAAAATGCCACAAGAAAATATCGGCAAAGAGTGGAAACACGTCCAACATGCTGGCTCATCTACGGGACCCGCAACTGTGCAGCGAGTTAAAGGTAAGTTAACTTGGAATGAATGCATGTGGGGCTTAGAGAACCGTGAAAACTGTGCATGTTCGTCTCGTTTCTGCTCCGGCACAATACTAGCTCCGCGGCTAAAGCTAAATGCACCGTTGTTGCCGACAGAAAGTCCGGTTAATGTTCAGAAGACAGCGTTACATGGTGTGTGTGTGTGTGGGTGGTTGGGGAGGGGGGTGTGTGTGCGTGCGCGTGTGTGATGATGAATAATAATTATTTAATAATAACCATTATAAATTTGCTTTCCTCTTATTTACAGAGAGGGTGTGTAGTGGACAGAACCAGGATAAATCCTCCAACAGCTTCTACTTCTTCGGTCACGGTGGCATAAACAATAACCCAGGCGTTTGAAAGGAAGGCTGCTTATGCACCGACATCGAAACATGCCAAAGACCTCACAGCAGCTATCTCATATTTTATTGCAAAAGACATGATGCCATTTCAAACTGTTGAGAGGCCTGGATTTTTGAAGCTGATGAAGGTTGCTGTGCCTCACTATAAAGTTCCTTCACAAAATCATTTTTACTTTGTTTTATATAGTAGTGTTATTGTATTATATTTGTAAGACTAGATCTTTCTGAGCACTGAATGTGAAGATAGTTACAATTTGCACAATGTAAAGAATGTAATTTTATTTAAATTGTATTTATTTGTTAATCTTTATAAGGCAGTGGCACCTTACTTTTTTTGTTGTACTTTGTTATTCCTAATGTTGCTTTCAAGCAAACGGACTACCTCCTGGCTCTTTTAAGGTCCCCTCTGTAATTTTTTAAGCTTTTTAATATGTTATTTAAGGTTTAAGCTCATATTTTGATTGGTTTTTCAAAAATAAAAACGTTGTTCATTGATTTAAGTGTGCCTATGAGTACTTTTTAAACATTTTGAACATATTTCATAATACCGTGATAATATCGATAACCGTGATAATTTTGATCACAATTATCGTGATATCAAATTTTCATATCGTTACATGCCTATTACATATACTGATTAATGAACACACATTTCTATATAAAACAGTAGATATAAGTTATATATCAGAGAAAAGGAATATATATAAAAATCATAGATGGAGTATCAACATTCACATATATATGTAAAAGTTATATATCAGAGAAAATCATACTACATATATAAATCATGTATGTAGAGAGAATAAAATGTAATGTAAATGTAAATTCTCAAGTTAACACAAGAACATGACATCCCTGCCCTAAACCACATTTACACATGTACAAACGTTTTACAGCTAAAACCAATGAAAGAGGACTGTTTTGCAGAGCTTCTTTCTCGTGCTCCCTTTCTGCAGGTCAAGACAGGTAAGTTTGGCAATATGGTGCTCCTTTATCTTGAGAAACACAGACATAACCAATGACAACAAGCTGGAATGTTGGTTGTCAATACCAAACTGTCTTTCTTCAATGTGTTCCCCAAGCAGAAAAACCACCTCCATTCCAATCTCCTCCCGAACGTTGTGTGTGACTGTTGACACCTTTGGAGCTTGTTTTGCTGAAACCTGGTGAATCACGCTCTCTGCAACTCTCAGCACCTTATAATAATAATTTAAAAAAATTATATTTATATAGCGCTTTACACAGTGCTAAAGACACTTTACAGTACAGAGAAAATAAAGAACAAAGCAACTTTAACATGCAAATATAAAAAAAAATAAACAAGATTATAAAATCAAACCTTCACTGTGCCTTGTGATGGAATCAGTAGGCCTCCATTGTTTTTCAGAGCTAGAAGGTGGGAGCTCTCGTCAAATGATTATGGTACAGCATCTCTGACCAAGCTTGCACGGCACACATCACCTTCAACATGAAAATGGAAGATTTGGGAGAGTCTATACAAAAACATCTTACAAAAGAGGTCAAGAGGTTTTCTTCAAGTTTCTTAAAACCGTTCTTCAACAAAACTCCTATTTTGATGCATATCTGTTGATAATGAACCAAAACTGCTTAAACTGTGAATAACCTTGTTTGCAAACTATTCTACAGTCAGATGTTCAGTTGTCTGTATTTTTAAGTAAGTGGGTGGGTATGACACATTAGAGCTAGCTTACTGTTGTTAAGGTGAATTACATGTGAACAATACAGTCTGTGCCACCTGTGTAAAATTCGCTGGTCAGTGTTATACCAGTAATATATATTTTAGCTTTCCTGTGTCAGTTGTAATCTAAGTCAGTGGAATATGACTTATAAAGTCTCAGTTCACAGACGGGTCAACACCGGCAGTAAACATAGCCTAGCTAGCTGGCCATGATTTCGCTGGTGGGCATAAATACAGC
This sequence comes from Acanthochromis polyacanthus, assembly GCF_021347895.1. Taxonomy (NCBI): domain Eukaryota; kingdom Metazoa; phylum Chordata; class Actinopteri; family Pomacentridae; genus Acanthochromis; species Acanthochromis polyacanthus. The sequence continues at coordinate 1,717,380 of NC_067116.1, forward strand.
ACAGTAATATTCGATTCACAAAATACAACCAATAGTAATGTTCAGTCTTACTTGTGAAAAGTAATCCCTCGTGCCCTGTTTTCGACGATCCGGCGATTTGAACACGAATATGCGGCACAATGCTCTGGCATCTGGTTCTTTCTGCTGCTGAACTGTAAGTACGATGACCGGACCAAGATGGCAGCCGTCCCCGAGCGGCGTCATGGTGACATTGTTTTCTCCACCAGGACACAAAGAGCAGTGTTCGATGCCGCTATTATTATACAATATAGCCATTTTAATGAGAAGCTCAGACGCTGTTGTATGCATTGAATGATATTTTATTCCAACAGCAGTCAAAAAAAATAAAAGAAATCACATTTATTACAGTCCCGGAGGTAGGGAGTGGATAAAACCCGTTGAAAGAGTGCCCGCCCGTATGCGACGCTCCTCGAAAAACAGCGAACACACCCGTATACAAACAGGGATAATCTGATTGGTCAAAGCTCGCCGGCCTTCTATTGGTTGACAGCGTTGATACACAAAAAATCTGAGAGCAGAGCACAGATCTGTGAGCAGAAGTTCCGTGAGAGCAAGAGGAAGAGTTTGAGCGCAGGAAATCTGCGCGAGCAGCATCGTAACCGAGTGCGAGGACACAGTTTGAGCACACTCAGAGCAAATTTGAGCGCGAGAGCAGAGTTCTGAGAGACAATATCACAAAATCTGAGAATGAAATCGATAAATGCTGCCCTCAAATCAATGTAAAACGCTCTTGAATTATGATAGAAAATTTATTCCATAGTAACCGGCTTATTGGGCTATTTACAGCATGCAAAGTGTGCTTATATAAAAAGAGAAGCAGCAGCAGCAGAGCAGCCGGCCTCAACCCTTTATTCAGTACAAAGAAATCTCACGTCTCCGTTCTGCTCCCCACGAGAGCTGTGTGCACACTCTCTGGACTCGAGCGCATCCCACGTAGGGACAGAAAAAAGGAAAACCTAGTGTTGGTCCACAGTCAGCTTAGGTCTGCACTGGAAACAACATGAAAAACAATAAAAATCATTAACAAACAAACATATATATATATATATATATATACATATACAGTGCCTTGTGAAAGTATTCGGCCCCCTTGAACTTTTCAACCTTTCGCCACATTTCAGGCTTCAAACATAAAGATATAAAATTTTAATTTTTTGTCAAGAATCAACAACAAGTGGGACACAATCGTGAAGTGGAACGAAATTTATTGGATATTTTAAACTTTTTTAACAAATAAAAACCTGAAAAGTGGGGCGTGCAATATTATTCGGCCCCCTTGCATTAATACTTTGTAGCGCCACCTTTTGCTGCAATTACAGCTGCAAGTCGCTTGGGGTATGTCTCTATCACTTTTGCACATCCAGAGACTGAAATTCTTGTCCATTCTTCCTGCAAAACAGCTGGAGCTCAGTGAGGTTGGATGGAGAGCGTTTGTGAACAGCAGTCTTCAGCTCTGCCCACAGATTCTCGATTGGATTCAGGTCTGGACTTTGACTTGGCCATTCTAACACCTGGATACGTTTATTTGTGAACCATTCCATTGTAGATTTGGCTTCATGTTTTGGATCATTGTCCTGTTGGAAGATAAATCTCCGTCCCAGTCTCAGGTCTTTTGCAGACTCCAACAGGTTTTCTTCCAGAATGCTCCTGTATTTGGCTCCATTCATCTTCCCATCAATTTGAACCATCTTCCCTGTCCCTGCTGAAGAAAAGCAGGCCCAAACCATGAGGCTGCCACCACCATGTTTGACAGTGGGGATGGTGTGTTCAGGGTGATGAGCTGTGTTGTTTTATGCCAAACATATTGTTTTGCATTGTGGCCAAAAAGTTGGATTTTGGTTTCATCTGACCAGATCACCTTCTTCCACATGTTTGCTGTGTCTCCCAGGTGGCTTGTGGCAAACTTTAAACGAGACTTTTTATGGATATCTTTGAGAAATGGCTTTCTTCTTGCCAGTCTTCCATAAAGGCCAGATTTGTGCAGTGTACGACTGATTGTTGTCCTATGGACAGACTCTCCCACCTCAGCTGTAGATCTCTGCAGTTCATCCAGAGTGATCATGGGCCTCTTGGCTGCATCTCTGATCAGTCTTCTCCTTGTTCCAGGTGAAAGTTTAGAGGGACGGCCGGGTCTTGGTAGATTTGCAGTGGTCTGATACTCCTTCCATTTCAATATGATTGCTTGCACAGTGCTCCTTGAGATGTTTAAAGCTTGGGAAATCTTTTTGTATCCAAATCCGGCTTTAAACTTCTCCACAACAGTATCTCGGACCTGTCTGGTGTGTTCCTTGGTCTTCATGATGCTCTCTGCACTTTAAACAGAACCCTGAGACTATCACAGAGCAGGTGCATTTATACGGAGACTTGATTACACTCTGCAGCATCTTATCCGTGCACTGTGCAGCTCTTTGTCCTTACACAATATTTACACACATTTTCCCAGAGGCCAAACTGCTTCAAACAGTCCGAGTATCCTCACAAATGTTAAAACGCTTCCTCTGGAATGTGTGAAATGCATATGTGCAAAGTTTCACACCTATATCTTGCATATAAGCACAGATTTCACAACAGAAACCAGACTACATGTATCCCAAAATGAGCTAACAATCTGTCCCACAGATGGGAGAGCAGCTGGAGTTTCCGGTCCGTGCACGAAGTATAATTCGTTGTTGTTGCTCACACCGTACAAAGGAAACACTCGTTTTGGTCTATAACTTAGTCTGAGGAAGGCTGTCCCATTTTGAAATTTACCTGCCTTCTATTTCTTTTCTTTTTTTTAAGCTTTGGATCTTCAGTTTTTGCCTTGTGCCAGTAATGTTGTTATGTGTTCAAATTTCTGTAGGCAGAGGGATTCCTAATGCTTTGGCATCAGGTGGCTGTCCAGTCAGGATAGCTGGGGATCACCTACTCTGTGCTTTAAATGCAGCTGATCTTTATGATGTGGAGAGAGGCCCATCATTGACCAGACAGTCCTCATTCGGCAGAGATCCTTTTGCATCTGAGGAAGAGAGAGATCATGCACAGGGACGTTTCTCAGAAGCTTTTGGAGATCTCTCAGCATTGTTTGACCACACAGTCAACAATAATCCTGGGCCATTAGAGGATGCTCTGCAGCATCTTATCCGTGTTTCAACATAAAGTAAGTATGATACAGGACACAGCAATACAAATGTTTTACTGGAAGCATTGGGGATATTTTAATAATTTCTGCAAAGACAGCTGAACCTCAACATTTCTTCTTCAAGGTTGGATTTTTTAATGTAATGTAGGAGCACCAAATCATAGTATATGATGTCTTTATTCATTTGAACTACATTGGCCTTCTTTGTTGTGTTAATGTCGTTTCAGCGGAGATGGAGGGCCCTACTCTCTCCCTTTGCTGCCGCAGCCTGATAGGTTGTCAGAACTGTATTGCAGTCCTCCTAGAAAGGGGTGATGGTTGCCCAAAGTGCAGGTCCCCTCTCAGCCAAGGCCAGACCGTCGCTGTGGCTGGCCTGTCAGAGGCCTTGGCCGTTGTGCGTGGCCTCGGCCACTAAGTGTCCGAGTGATGAAGTCAAGTGTTGTTTCCCGTTTGTTCCTGTCACATATTTTGTTTGGGTTTCTTATGTGCAGGAAGAAGAATTTCTAAAACAATAAACAATAAAAAAAACTGACTGGAAAGGTCTCAGTTTACTTGGATCTGTTTGAGTTTATGAACATGTTTAATGTGAGCACTGTGTAAAGAAGAACCATCCCTCATAATAATTCAGTAAATTCAAAAACTGCTTATACACAGAACAGGTCAATGAAACTCTAGCACACACATCAAAGCAAACTGATGTGCATTGCCTTTCCAAGTTCCAAGTTTTTTTTATGCAGCCCAAGCAGGTTAATTTTGCATCAGTAGGTGAATGTGAGTGGATGTGGTCATGTACTAGGTGAGTCTTTTGAGTGTCTTTTATGTTAAAAACAGAAAACACATGAATACAGCTACAGCAAATGCAAATTACTTGTATTTGTAAGCCAAAGTATGATAAATAGGGACCAGACAAAAAGGGAAAAAAAGCAGAGATGGCTGCATGTGTAGTGATATGCATAAAAATATATAGGAACTATGTGAACACAGTGCGACCCGGACCTGTATTAATGTAACACATGACTGTGTGTCAATCTATGTAGTCCCCACTGAGACGTTAGTAAACACTGGTTAACATACACCTAACGTGTCCTCTGTTTGCCTTCCTCATACCACCCATAATACTACATGGTGGCAGCGATAAGGGAAAACCTATGAAACGTGACGATAGATGAACAAGATTGTCCGAGGATAATTACTGTCGCCACTCAAGTAGGTGCAAACCGGAGCAGTGCTAACAGCGCTAAAGCTAACTGACGGCAACCGGCACAGAGTGAAGAGAAACCGAAGACGTAATGGCATCACATCTTCCAACGATGAACTGGTCCGACCCGGATCTGAGTGAGGCTATTTCACTGTTTAAACAAAAAATGTCTCTTTACTTGGAAGATGAAGAAATAGTTGATGCAGGTAAACAAGCAAGGAAAATATGCCGTGGCATTGGAGATGAAGGACTCAAAAGGCTAAATGCGAGCGGTCTCAGCGAGGATGAGAAGAAGGTACCTGGCAAACTATGGGATTACTTCGAGGGTCAGTTAAAATTAAACGTGAACTTTAGAATCCATAGACTACACTTAATGCAATATCGACAAAAACCAGATGAGAGCATTGATGACTTTGTGACCAGAGCCAGAACATTAGCACAATAATGACAGTTTACCGATGCAGAGCTTAATGAACGTCTAATCGAGCTCATTATTGCAAGCACACCCCATGATGCTTTGAGAAATGATCTGTACAGCAAACCTCAAGGCTATTCCTTGGCTGAGGTACTTGCTGAAGGACGAAGATATGAAGCCCTGTCAGCAGGCAATGAACAGCTACACAAACGTGGCAAGACACACAGTGAGAAAATTCATGTTGTGGATAGAGGGCGCGCGTGCCAAAACTGTGGCACCAATCACAAACCACGACAATGCCCTGCAAATAATGATGAATGCTCTGCTTGTGGTACTAAAGGTCACTGGGCGAAATGCTGTAAAAAGACCAGACGACAGAGACAGCACTTCAGTCGAGGCCGGAGAAGTAAGTCTCGCCTACCACAAAACAAACAGCACAGACAGACCTCCAAAAATGACTACAAACGACAGAGGGAGTCCCATGTTGATGCCATCGACAGCAGTGAAACTGTGGAGGAATACACATACCAAAAACAGTTCCATTCCATCACTATCAGCGAAAAGTGCATGCACAGCATAGACAGCACGCCACCCAGAGAGGAGGTGTACACAATCTTGAATGTGAAACCACCTGGCCTACCAGACCATGGACACACACTACGTATCAAGGTTGATACAGGCGCATCAGGCAACGCACTCCCACTACGCACTTTCAAACAGATGTATGGTGAAAATGCATGTACCCAGAAAAGACTAAAAAGAAACTACAAAAGAATATCTGCATACAGTTTACACCAAATCACCTGCCTGGGCACAATTGACATCCCATGTCAGTTTAAGGACTCTAAGTGGATAAAAGCCAAATTCTACGTTGTGGATGTGCCAGGTCCAGCCATAGTTGGGCTTCCCACAAGTGAACTATTAAACCTTGTAACTGTCAATGTGGATACAATAACTGAGAAAGGGAAAGCCAGTGAGGAAAAAGAACAAGAAAAGAAAGCAAAGACCCCCAAAAGCATATCAACAAGTGCAGACCTTAAGAAAGCATATCCAGACCAGTTTGATAAAATTGGGAATTTCAGCGGAATGGCTAAACTCATACTGAAAGAAGATGCTGAACCATTCATTGATCCACCACGGAAATGCAGCATCCACATCAAAGACAAATTACAGAGGGAACTGAATACACTAGTCGAACAAGGTGTGATACGAAAGGTAGAAGAGCACACGGACTGGTGCTCCAGTCTTGCATACAGCACGAAAAAAGATGGATCCCTGCGCGTATGCTTAGACCCTCAAAAGCTAAATGCCAGCCTTAAGAGATGCCCACACAAGATTCCAACAGTGGAAGAACTGAATCCGATGTTTGCAAATGCAAAAATGTTCAGCAAACTTGACGCAAAAGCAGGTTATTGGTCAATACACCTTGATGAAGACTCACAACTGCTAACAACATTTCGAACTCCATTCGGCAGATACTGCTGGAAACGTCTGCCATTTGGACTAAGTGTCTCTCAAGACCTCTTCCGGGCTAAGATGGACCAGATCCTTAAGGGGCTCAGAGGTGTTGTCAGCATAGCCAATGACATAGCAGTTTTTGGAGAAAACGAGGAAGAGCACGACAGAAACCTGATCAGTCTGATGGAATGAGCAGCTGAAGCAGGTGTAGTGTTCAACAGTGACAAATGCACAATAAAACAGAGAAGCATCTCATTCTTTGGCAATCTGTACACAGACAAAGGCATTAGACCAGACCCAGCCAAGATCAGGGACATACAAAGAATGCCAACACCCCAAAACAAAGACGATCTGCACAGATTCATGGGAATGTTAACCTACCTATCACCCTACATACCAAAGTTTGCAGACAAAGCACACACATTGAGGGGGTTGCTAAAAAGTGATGTACCATGGACATGGGACACTGACCATCAAAAGTGCTTTGAGGATCTGAAGTCAACAATTACAGAAGATGACTGTCTGAAATACTATGACCCAAACACACCCTTAACCCTTGAGGTAGATGCATCACAGAAAGGACTGGGCACAGCCTTGGTGCAGAACAACAGACCCATTGCTTTTGGCTCTAAAACACTAACTGAATGTCAATCCAGATATAGCAACATAGAGCGAGAAATGCTTGCCATTGTGTATGGAATGCAGCGATACCACACCTTCCTGTATGGGAAGTCATTCCTTGTGATAACAGATCACAAACCACTTGTCACCATATGCGCAAAACCACTGCATGCTGCACCACCACGGCTCCAGCGAATGCTGATAAAGACACAAGGATACAACTATGAAGTCATGTACAGGCCGGGAACCCAAATGATCCTTGCGGATACTCTCAGTCGGTTACCAAACCCCGAAAACCACGGCGACATCGAGCTAGATGAGCGCATCGACGGAGTAGCCATAGAGATCGAGGATCCAGAGTTGCATACTGTAGCAATAATAAACTTCTCCTCTGAAAAACAGGATGCTCTCCGAACAGAAACTGCCAGAGACCTCAAACTCAATGCACTGAAAGAGCTGATCCACCAAGGATGGCCAGACAGCATCAAAGATCTGCCAAAAGGCCTGCATGCTTATTGGTCTTTTAGAGATGAACTGGCAATGGAAGCAGGAGTCATATTCAAAGGCAGACAGGTGCTCATTCCAGACTCCATGACTGAAGATATACTAAAACAGCTTCATGTTGGCCATCAGGGCATAGAGAAAACTCGCCGCCTTGCAAGAGAGAGTGTTTATTGGACACACATGAACGATGACATTGAACGAGTGTGCAGATCTTGCAGTGTGTGTGTGGAGTATCAGGATGCAAACCCAAAAGAACCTCTAAACCCACACAACGTACCATCTAAACCCTGGCAGTCACTAGCTTCTGATCTGTTTGAGATTAATGGACGACAGTTCCTATTGACTGTGGACAGATATTCCAAATTCCCAGTTTTGGATGAACTGCCCATGCCTGTCTCTAGCCATGCAATCACACAGAAAATGCAAATGTACATGTCTCTATTCGGATGCCCTGAGGAGATACTGACAGACAACGGACCACAATACACAGGGCAAACATTCCAAAACTTCATAACAAAATGGGGAATCAGACATATCACAAGCTCACCCCATTACCCAAAAAGCAACGGATTCATCGAGAGGCATGTGAGACACATAAAATCAATTGTCAAGAAAACCCTGAAAACAGGTGGTGATCTACAGGTAGCTTTACTGCAGGTCAGAGGAACTCCCATTGACAGTAAACTACCTTCACCTGCCGAACTGATGTTTGGTAGACCAGTAACAACCTTGTTGCCGAGTCGAGGAGACCCAGGTAAAGAGGAACACCGACTCCACCTACAACAGAGAACTGCAGACATGAAAGAACACCATGATCGCAGTAGTCGCAGAGAACTATCCCCACTCTGTCCCGGACAGCACGTGACAGTGTTAAACAAAGACAGAGGGACATGGCATCCAGCAATCGTCATGAAAAAGTGCAATGAGCCAAGGAGCTACATTGTACAAACACAAATGGCAACAAAATCAGACGTTGCAGGAGCCATCTGCGTGAACTGTACAACCCACATATGGAGAAAAGCACAAAGAAGATTCGCTTTGCCGAGCCACAAGTTCAAGAGGAAACTCACAGGAGTGACAGTGAACCAACAGGAACATCCTCTATAAAACCCTGTGAAACACACACCAACACAGAGGATGCTAAGGGTCCGGAACCAGTGCGCACAAGATATGGAAGGGCTATAACCAAACCAGCTCACTACAAAGACTATGTTTAGAATCAGAACAACATCCAGTTCAAAGTTGTGGCATCCATGGAGGACTCTGTTCATTAAGTTATATATGTTATTTTTCATATGCACAAAGCGAGCACTACTAGGGAAAAAAAGTGTTATCTTCGTAACTATTACATTTCTACCACATGGTGATGTTATGTTATTAAAGAAACCAAGTAATGTAGTGCATGTTAAAGCTTTGCACACTAGGTTTGCAGAACTTTTTATAATTGTCATCATTCGAAGTGAGGGGCACTCCAGCTAAACAGGTGGGATGTAGTGATATGCATAAAAATATATAGGAACTATGTGAACACAGTGCGACCCGGACCTGTATTAATGTAACACATGACTGTGTGTCAATCTATGTAGTCCCCACTGAGACATTAGTAAACACTGGTTAACATACACCTAACGTGTCCTCTGTTTGCCTTCCTCATACCACCCATAATACTATAGCATGGAGCCGTCCCTCAAGACCGTGGCACAGATTCATGGTGAGTGTCCAGCCAGGGGCGCCGAAAAGGGGGGGGGGGGGGAGGATTCTAGGGGCCCATCATTAACAGGCGCCCAGAAAGGCCCCTGATAAAATTATAATCCTGACAAAATGAATATGGCACTATCTTGTTAATTTATAATCACAAATAAATATTATTTACAATGCGCTGGTAACACTGAGTTCATTTGTTTTGGAAACATTTCTCAAGGGCCCCCCTCCCTTTTTACGTAAAATGGTTCAGTCCTACTGAATCCAGTGAACTGCTGCGCGCCGCGGTGCTTCAGTCAGACTGAGTAGGATGACGACAGTATGCCTCAGAAGTCAGGTAGTCAGAAACGAAAAGAAATAAAGATAAGGCAGGAGAGAGAGGCCAAGGGCCGGCAATATGTTACCCAGTTTTTCCAAAAAACAAGGTGGGTTTGGTTCATGTGGTGGAAAGTTCTGGAACATTAGCCTGTTGTCATTTCTACTCTATCTTAACTTTGTGATTTTTAAGCTAGCTCACTTTTCTCCCCATATTAGCTCATATTTTTGAAGAAAACTCTGGAATTTTATATTTCACTGTTCACATTTAGCAAGCTGACCATATTTAATCGGCCCCCCCTCCCCCCGTGTCAAAATGATGCATGTTTGAACAGACACATCAAGTGCTGTCTATGAGGCCTGTGAGCCCCCCACCCCTGAACAAGCCCCAGTACCCACAACTGAGGAAGGAGGTGAGCAACTGCAGCCGCCAGAAGAAAAGGCAAAGATTCCATGATGAGACCTCTGAAGAGGAGAGGTCTCAGGAGAGTGCAGAAACTGTGTTTCTGAACACTGTGTTTTTTTACTGCTATGGACAGTATCATAAGTGACTTGGGAACTAGGTTCCAGACCACAGGGAATATTGTGAATGAATTTTCTGCTGTTCTGAAAGTTGGGCAGATTAGTGAGGACAAAATGTCTTCTCTGTGCCAACCATTGATCACAAAGTATTCTGGTGATCTTACACCTGATTTTGAAAATGAAGTAAGACACCTTAACAGTGTATGCGCTTCCAGTTTCCTCCCTAACTTGTCCCCTCTTGGACTCCTGAATGCTATTTGTAAGCTGCAGCTCAAAGCATCTTTGGAGAAGTGTGTATTGCTTTGCGTATATTTTGCACACTGCCAGTTAGTGTTGCAGGTGGTGAGAGAGCTTTCAGCAAGCTAAAAATGATTAAAAAAAACTACTTTAGGTCCAAAATGTCACAGGAAAGGCTCTGCAGTCTTGCCATGCTGTCCATCGAATGTCAGTTGGTTAGAAATCAACTTCAAAGACCTGATCAATGATTTTGCTACTGAGAAGGCTCGGCGTTGGGCTCTTGGTTAGAAAGGTTGAGCAAGGCCCAGTTGTAAATATGTATTGTAAATATGTGTGCAAGAGGAAGCTCGGCTGAGCAAGGTTGTATCTGGCCTGTTATGTTGTTTCTTTATGAATGGACCTACTTTGTTTACTTAGTTTAACATCTCCAGCTGATTTTATTATTGTGCTTGTTGTATGATTCTATAGATGGTGATGAGAAATCATAAAAGGCAGTTGGCTTTTTGTATTTTATTTATTTATTTTATTTTTTATTTTATCTGTTTCTTCACAGATGATAATTGCAATTTGTTTAATGGAAGAGGTTATTTTATGTTCAAGTTTTGTATTATTCAGGTATGTAATTTAATTTGGGGAAATTTTATGCTAAAGAATGAGAATCAATCTTGCAGTAAATAAATGAAACATTGTATTCAGAGTATTCAGAGTGTTCAATGCTTCCCCTACCAAGTAACTGTCACATTGTCCTTTTCACAAATATGGGAAATAATAGTCAAAAATATCATTAAAATGCACAGTTTTATGTAGGGCTGCACAATTAATCGAATTTTGATCGCGATCACGATTTTGGCTGCCACAATTAAATTAACCTGATCGTTGGTGATATTTACATTTAAAATGTGGGCTCTGGTGCATATCTTATCAAGCGCCTTGTCAACCAGTAGTCAGCCAACCACCAGGAGGCGCACACATGGTTAAGGCTTCATTAAGCTGCCTAAAGAACAAGCGAGCGGAGCGCACCCTGCAGCGGCAGCCTCAAATCACTCAGTGGACTGGGCTGATGAGAGCGAGTCATGTCGAGAGAAGAAAGTACAGCAGCATTTGGAGACGAGCAGCATCATGGTGAGGAGCTAGTGCCTCCAAACGGATCAACATCTAGTGATGGCTGATCGAGGCTTTGTTGAAGCTTCGACACTTCATTCAAAACATGGTTCATTACTCGAGGCTTCAGTGACACACAGTGCTCCAGTAGGACATCTAGTGGTCAATAAAATGAAATGCAATTGAGACGTGGTAATTGGTTCATGGATTGTTTTGGATTTGATAGGCGATGTACACATTGGTATTTAACTACACTAGATGATTGTATGGGTTCTCGCCGAGAACAACAACAACAACAATAATAATAATAATAATAATAATAATAATTATTATTATTATTGAAGAGCATGTTTCTTATTTGCCATGTCTGTAACCCTATGTACTTTTCACTTATATTCTGTGTGATTAAACATTTAAATGGTGCTGATACATTCATGAAATGTGCTCTATAAATGCAGACTGTTGTTATTTTCAGATGGGGCTGGTGCAAATACAGATTATATTATGGCAATGTCTTGGGGTTCATTGATAAAAGAGGTCAGTAAAGAGGGTGTGCTTGGAAACAGGGTAGTGGGTGTGCTTGGAAACAGGGTAGTGGGTGTGCTTGGGAACAGGGTAGTGGGTGTGCTTCTGTAACAATTTATGATTTTTTATTGAGAAATAATAACATGTCAACAGTTTTCGGACTCAAACGGTTCCTCCTTTTGCTCACAATCTCCCCAGCCTTCGAAAAAACACGTTCACAGGGAACAGATGAGGCAGGTGTACACAAGAAATGTTTTGCAACATCATATAGGTTCGGGTAGACACTTTTGTGGGTGGCCCAGTAAGCAAGTGGATCTGCTGTTCTGTCAATTGGAGGATCAGCCACGTAGCGATTCACCTCAACAATGGCACTGGCTGTGGCGCTTTGGGTTTGCCAGCCTCTATTCGTGTCTTCGTCCAATAAGCTCCAGAGTTGAACTGAAAAATATTTAAGATCATCATCAACACAAACGTCATTAGTCATTCCTTATTCATAACAGACAAAAAAAGTACCTGTGGAAGGTGCTGGTGGTGGTGGAGGATAAGGCTGCTGTGGTGCTTGAGATGTAGATGGCCGTGGTTGCGGTTGCGGTTGCTGCTGCTGCTGCTGCTTGGCATTTTTAATGTTAATTACTGTTGTGCATTCAGTAATTAGTCTTTCTTTGACACCGGCTGCCACTCTCTGATTTGAAAACCCAAAGGTTTTGAAGCGTGGATCAACCAGAGTGGCAACAGCCAGTGAACTGTTTTTTCCTTGTCTTGCAGTCTGTCAGCTAAGCACCTGACAAGGTTCTGTGCAAGGTGTTTTGCCATGGGGGTGATGAGCTGTGAATATACTTGCTCTGTTGTATGTCGCAATACACGGTAGAGGGGGATAACCTTAGAACCTGACACCCGTTTCTCCTCTGACAACTCCACAGTTGCCACCTGGAAGGCAGCCAGCAGCTGAAATGACAGCAAAGTCCATATTATCTGAATGCATATACTGTGTGGTGAACTTCATTTCATTGTTCAGTCTAGTATGATGCTCTGAGTGAGTAAACCCTTCTGCAATGACAATGCAATAAAACAACTAAACAATTTGGATTCTACTATCATTTCTTCTGTGGTTTTAAATTCCATACCTTGATGCATTCCCCTGTGGCTTCATGCTGCTGGTTCGTTAGTGGAGTCAGGTCTGTGCTCAGCGAAGCCAGGGCTAATGCCACCGCATCCCTTTCCTCATAGAGGCGCTGAAACATTTCAAGGGTGCTGTTCCATCTTGTGTCCACTTCCAGTTTCAGCTTTTTGACAGTGCGGCCCAGTTGCTGCTGCATGTGGCTCAGTCTCTCTTTAGCAGTTGTGCTTGTTTTGAAGTAAGTAACTATCCTCCGGCTTGATGCTCTAATTTCATCAATGCCAGGAGTGGCTTCAAGAGAGTTCTTCACCACCAGATTTAAGCAATGTGCAATGCACTTAGACTGCCTCAAATTCAAATTATTGGCAGTGGCATTCATGTTGCTGGCTGAATCTGTCACGATGCATCTAATCTTGTTTCCGAGACCCCACTCTGATATCATTGATGCGATCTCTGCAGCAATGTGGGCTGCTGTGTGGGTCCTCGGAAAAGGCTTGGCCCCCAGAAGAACAGTGGACAGCTGGTCATTTGGACTGATATAGTGGCAGGTGACTGCCAGATAAGAGTCCATATTAATAGATGTCCACATGTCCGAAGTGAGGCTGACAGTCTCAACACCCAGGATCTCTGCCTTGGCTTTCTGTTGCTCCTCCTGGAACTTGGCAGCCACCATCTCCTTGAGTGCCTTTCTGGTTGGTAAACTGTATGTGGGGTCCAGTGTCGCCACAAGTGCTCTAAAACCAGCATCCTCCACTACAGAGAAGGGCTGAGAGTCCTTGACGACGAAGTTGATGAGAGCGTCATCAAGTTCTCTCTTTCTATTGCCTGAAAAAATTCATGAAGATAATACTATACAGTAAGTTACATAAAAAGTACTAAGTGTTATTGAAATGTATCACAGGGCAATGTGAACCAAACTTGCAAGGCAAAAGTAATTCTTTGCGAATGTCATGAATAGGCCTACCTGGGTTACAGGCCTGTTCTCTGGTGCCGGTTCCCTCTCTCTGCCATGCTTGGCCCTTAAATGCCTCAGCATGGACGAGGTGTTGTTACTGTAAGCCAGCCTGGCATCACACAGCATACACTGGACCTGTGAAACAATTGAATACATTCAAGTAATTATATTTTCTACAGCGACAGCATTGTACATGGGGGTTTGCCATGAGTTTTCCAATGTCAATACAGGTGAAATCAAAATAACACTCGAAGTTACCTTATTATCCAGGAGCAACTGAAAATCGTCCCATGCACGGGACCTTTTTCTGGTTGGCTCCTGCTGCGGCTCCATCTATCTAGATATATAGCGCTATATATCTAGCTAGATAGCTTATCTATCTCTCCCTCGCTCTCTCTCTCTGTATATATATATATATGTATATAATATATCTATCTATATGTCTTATCTATATAGCTATATATATAATATATCTGTCTATATGTCTGATCTATATATAATATATCTACCAATTTATCTATATCTAACGTCAATGGCTATCTATCAATCTAATCTGTCTAATCTATCTATCTAATCTATCTATCGATCTAATCTGTCTAATCTATCTATCTATCGATCTAATCTGTCTAATCTATCTATCTATCGATCTAATCTGTCTAATCTATCTATCTATCGATCTAATCAGTCTAATCTATCTATCTAATCTATCTATCGATCTATCTAATCTGTCTAATCTATCTATCTACTACGAAATACACTATCTGACACACTACTAACTCTCAAAGCAACTAACGGCAACAACAGCAACAAAACCAACCAACCTACTCTGCAAAGAACAATTCAAATGAACCACACTAAATAGGATCTCCTATCCCGGAACACTCTCGATCCCGCCAAGTGATTCACATGACAAACCGAACCAATCAGGTGATTCGAAGCAGTTCAGTGCTTCGAACGTCACTGAAGTGATTCAAACGTCACGAGTCACGTGACCAAACCACGCCTCGGCACAGTGGCTCGAAACGTTTGCTTCATGAGCTACCGCGCATGTGTCGAAGCCTCGGGTGTCAGAGAACCATCACTATCAACATCCATCGTCTGGCCTTGTTTCCGATTCAGGGCAAGTGACATGAAACAAGAACAAGTCATATGTAAAGAGTGCAGCAGAGTTGTGTCTGCCCCGCACAGTAACACAACTAATCTGTTTAACCATCTGAAAAAACATCACAAACACAAATACGAGGAATGCATGAAGGCTAAAGCTAACGTTAATTCACAAAATCCCCGTCCGTGTCCAGCGGCAACCCAGACAACCATTACAGCGACCCTGCATCGGGCAACACCGTATCCAGCTACCTCCCAAAGACACACAGAGATAACGGACGCAATATCATTTAATTTGGCCAAAGACATGTGTCCAGTAAATACAGTGAGCAACGAGGGCTTCAGAAAAATAGTCAAAACACAGGACAATAAATATGTGGTCCCCTCACGCAGTTATTTCTCCAAAGTGTAATTGTTTCCATTGAGTTGCACTTTGTGATTGCACTCTGAATAGCACTTTTTTTTCAGTTAGCACTTGGTAAATTTTAAATTCTTGGGCAAATTTTATTTTACTATTATTTATCATTTATTCTTATTTAAAGTTTCATTTTGCACTGAAAATGCTTCATATATTGTTTGCTTAAAAGTACTGCAATAAAAAGACAGATATTTTCCCTAACATGATAAACAATCATGATTAATAATCGTGATTACAATATTGATCAAAATAATCGTGATTATCATTTTGTCCATAATCATGCAGCCCTAGTTTTATGTAAACAGCACAAAATATTTTCACCAGCCTTATGTCCGGCGCTACAGGGGCCCAGTAAAATTTCTTTTCATGGGGCCCAAACTCCCTGGTGGCTCCCCTGGTCTCAGAAACCCTGCTGTCACCAGTTGATCGGAACACCAGTTAGTCTTGAACACCGGTTGTAGCCTAAAATATTTAGCATAATTAATTTGTGCGCAACCGGCTACCAACTTACCTAGCGTGGAAGCAACCAGCAACAGCACAGAGAGGAGCGGCGATGACTCGCGGTGGAGCAAGGTCAAACCGACCAATAGGAACTCTTGTCTCGTCCACCAGCGTTAACCCTAACCCTAACCCCGCCCATTTGGTTCAGTCAGATTCACAACCAAAACTTTTGAACTTGCAAGCAAAAAATATTAGTTTTGATTAAAGTTAAGTCAATATGTTCTCAAATTATTATATTTTCATTTGCAACCTGTTCTGTTTTGATCTCAACTTTATGTTTTTTGGTCTCAACTCTCTTTTTTGGTTGCAAAACCATTTTTGATTGAAGAAACAAAATTCTCTCCATACATATTTCAATACGGGGAAAAACTATATATATATATATATATATATATATGCATCCATGACCTTTTATTCCACCGTTTTACAGGCATCTGCTTTCTTTCTGTTGCTGAGCAGAAGTCTATGTTAGTTTAAATAGGCTTAATAATTTAACAGGACATGATATGGATGCAGACATTTAGGCTATGTGTGGATAAAACAACTGCACAGTCAAACAGCCACTTAATATTTAGGCTACTTTACAATGTAAAACATGATCAACATGAAGTACCTCCATGAGATAATGCTGAGGTCTGACCTGTTTGAACAGTGTTTTTATATTTCATCTTAAGCTGCTGCCCCGTGAGATTTCCCCTAAATGAAATAACTTCATATTCTACCATTCAGACAGTTATTCCCTGTAATATTATTACGATTACAAAGGACTACATTTAAACTTACGCATTGATCCGGGCTGTTCTCCACGCCGTCTCTCTCTCTTTTGCAGCTGCAGCGGTGTTGCACTTCTTTCTAAAAACGTGTTCAAACTCACCATATGAGCGCGTTAAAAATGTTGTCTTTCCACGTCTTCACATGTGCTGACATGTAGACTGTGTGTTGCAGCAACATCCGTCCCCTCAGAGAGAATCTTCTCCAAAACAAAGCAGATCAGAACAGAAAGGAGAAACAGGATCAACCCTTCAAAGTTGAGCCATTTGGATTTTTTTTTAATGTCAATCTTCACTAAAGACACAACTGTGAGCTGGATGCAGCTTTTTCTTTTGTACTTCTTAATTTATGTTTTATTGATGTTTGACTGTAAATAGAAATTTTTGACCTTGTTGTCTGTTGAGATTAGTCTTTGTTTTTGTATCTTATAATATTATATTTAAAATATTTGTTGTAGCAGTTTGATGAGGATTTAAATCAAGTCATTAAAATAATAAACATTTCATATGATGTATGTTTTTACATAACTAATTCATTTTACACAAAACACATAATTTGGTCATAAATTCATTTCAGCAACAAAAAGATCTGATCTCTAAAAAAGTGGAATTTCCATCATTACCTGATGCATAAGGACTACATGTTGATGATGTTAGCTCTTTATTTCTATTTTTTTAAATATAGCAAAAAAGAAATTAGATTTTTTTGATAAAACTTACAAAATGCACCAACGAGGAGAATTACTCGTATTAATTAAAAATTCAGTCTACTGAGTAGTAACGTATGTAATACTGCTTCCTTGTTGCTTGATTCTTCCTTTTTTCTCACTTTAATTACATAAAATAAACTATATATTTAATAAAAACAATATTCAGAAGTGCAGGAACTGAACTTGATCCCCTTTCTTTAGTTTTGTCCTCATGTAGCTGCCTTGTGGCTAAACAATAATAATAATAATAATAATAATGCATTTATTACACAAAAAAATGCTAAACTAGACAACATTAATGTGAAAGTAACAGTGTGACCTGTGCTCGTTTCTGCTGCATTATTTAACCCTCGTGTTTCTTCAGATTCTGTGCTCTCTCCTCGTCCTCAGGGTCAAGAACAACTTGGCGACACTGAGCCTCTAAAATAGAGCAGCTTCATTGAAATTTCAACCAGAAATCAGTTTTACATGAAGAAACAACTTATCATCCGTCACACACTTTGTGAATGTCAGGTTTTTCCCTCTTCAGAGGGCAGAAAGACTGGATTTAATCAGTGGACACCACTCGTTTTTATGACTGTTTTCTTTACTAAAGTAGAGGTTTATCATCACTATTGTTGCTGCTAAACGTGTAAACAGTATTTGTTTAACCAGAGATAGTATAGGCCATGGGGCATGCTGAAAAAATATTCAGGTTTTGCTGACCCATCAGGGAACGACACAATTTTCATTCAGGTGTTAGAGTTTATCTGTTTAAACAACAATATGCACTAATGCACTAATTAGTAATGGACGCCTAAGTATCACATCCAGATCAAGTCAACTGTGATTTGAATATTTCTCTGCACAGCCTCTTAGCCAATAGGATGGCTCAGATACCTGGGGATTACCCACATGACTCATCTAATGTGTGTAAAACAAAGCACAGCACAGCATAGACGTGGATTTAGTAGGTAAATGCCAAAAATATGTAGCACAGGGCACTGATTGTGATGGCAGTAGCATTGAGCAGGCACAGACATGCAGCAGAACAAAGGAATGTAGGCCTACTGTCAGTAGTACATCTGATGTTGGCCCCTCATGAGCATGCTTTGGTTGCTGGCAGACAATGGGTATGGGGATCACTGTGCTCGCTAAATGAAATATACAAAGAAGAAAACCATAGTCCCAAGTCTGAAAAGGGTTCAGAAGAAAGTAGAAAGCCAGAAGTCTCAACTTGAAGATAGTTTTGATTGATCAACCTGTGAACCAAGACCAAAATACACGTGCTCAAAGGATGCTGCCAAGGAGGGTTACCACAAGGACTTTTTCCCTGAACTGTCTGATGTGTAACAAAGAACAATACATCTGAGAATCCCATTTGAAAAAACAGAAAAAGGAACGGTTGTTTCAGTGTGAAACCTTTAATACTGCAGATCTGCTAAAAACAGCAGAAACAAAAAAGGACCATCTTCAATTGTTGAGAATTGATTTTGTAGATCTGATAGCAAAAGAAGTAAATTACCACAGTAGTTGCTATAGGACATATACCAAAGGCATTAGGGGACAGTTGGACAAAGGTAACTTGGAAGAGTGTGAGACAAGAGAAACTGACAGTTTTAATGAGTTTTGTGACACAGAAATCATTCCAAAACTTCTACATGCAAATGAGGTCTTCAGAATGGATTCACTGACCAAAATGTTTGTATCACTGATTAAGAAGGACTCTAGAGACTTTAGCTATGCTAATGGTCAGCTGAAAAGGCATCTCGTGTGCAGGTTTCCACAACTAGTCTTTGTGAAGCCACGAAAAAAGAACTTGTGAGCTCGTGTTGAGTGAAACAGAATGGACTCCTCAGGTCTTATGTCACTGTGCATGTCCTGATGCTTCCAAAAGTTCTGAAACAGAGCCAGAAACTACTGAAACGGACACTGGCAGCCATTTGTTGAAGAGGGCACTGTCAGATAGTCCTTCTGTTCAGAACTGGCCTCCATCTGAAAAGGATCTTGATGATAAGGCAGTTTCAAAGGCTGTTCCTGGGTTCTGTTCAGTTCTTTAGCCTGGTGTACAGGTGAAACAGATGACGGTCCACCACTGAACGTGTTCAAACAACTGGGGAGAGCTGGAAAAAACTGGACTCCATTCATATGGAATACTCTTCCATAACTCCTGACTCTATTCTTTAGACTGTCTCATGCTCTTGTAAAAAGTCTGGCTGCACTCATGTCAGTGTGCGTGTCATGCCAACAACCTCAGATGCTCAGAACTGTGAAAATGTAGAAGATAACGATGAGATGGAATCCACAAATGCCTACGAAATGGATACTGACACTGAAGATGAGGATGATGAAGCTTGAGTGAGTTCATCTGTCAGACTCAGACTCAGCATGAGCACATGCTGCATGAACATGAAAACTAAGATGAACTGACTGCATGTTTTGGTGTCTTGGACTAAACAAACCAGCATCAATAATGAATAATCTATTTCCTCTTAGGGATTTGCAGTAAGTTTATGGTGTGATGTTTGTAATGTGGGCATCATCTCTCCATTTCAGGCTTAAATCTGTTGATTAAAGTTGTGTTAAACTGCATTGGTGCTCATGTTTTAGTCTGAAATGAGTTAATGTCTACTTTTAGGAGGCAAAAAGAACTTTGTCTGGAAGCTCTGCAGCGAGAATTTTGACCCGCACAAACAGGCGGACTCACATATCTCCCATTTTAAAGGAGCTTCACTGGCTGCCAGTCTCTTATAGAGTCAACTTTAAGATTTTGGTTCTAACCTTTCGGGCCTTGCATGGTCAAGCTCCTTATATTTGTGACCTGCTCCAGCCTGACTCCCCTGCGAGGGCTTTAAGGTCTGCGGATCAGAATTTGTTAAAGGTGCCACGTACTCTGTTTAAGACCAGAGGAGCCCGATCATACCAGGCTGTTGCTCCCAGGCTTTGGAATGATCTCCCGCTCTCTCTCCGCTCGGTTGCGTTTGTTGACGTTTTTAAAACCTTGTTTGCTCAAGCTTTTGCTTAGTTTTTGTGGCTGTTATGATCCTATTTTTAGTGTTGACTATGTGTATTTAATTGTTTTTATTCATGCTGTGAAGCACCTTGTGGCTCTCGGTCTGTGAAAGGTGCTATATAAATAAAATTTACTGACTTACTCTCACCCCAAAATACACAATAGCGACTGTGTTTTGAGCAAACCTGCCATTTTTCAATGATATGAAATCATAAAAATGTTTTTTGTTGTTTTTGACCTGTAGAGGGTTAATGTGCAACTTTACACTGGCAAACGTTGCATTTTTGGAAAGAGCGCCCCCAACTGACCCTACAGAAAGTCTGTTTTCTTAGTTCCCTTGATGATCAAATTGTGATGATGGGTTATGGGAAAAGGTTGAATTGTGGAACGTGTGAGTAAATGACCAGAGGAGCAAATATTGCAGAGCTTGAGTTATGACCGGGTGGAGCACACTTTGAATTTGCCAAG
Organism: Acanthochromis polyacanthus; assembly: GCF_021347895.1. Lineage (NCBI taxonomy): Eukaryota > Metazoa > Chordata > Actinopteri > Pomacentridae > Acanthochromis > Acanthochromis polyacanthus. The sequence continues at coordinate 1,738,154 of NC_067116.1, forward strand.
GTGGACAAGAAAGGCGGGTGCAATCATTAAGATTTAATATAAAATATGATTAAACCAGTTAAAAATGCCCATGAATAAAAATATGGTTTTATCCTAAAAGTCCATTAAAATACAATAAAAACAGTGGGCCAAAAATGCACGATACGAAGAAGAATCACTTAAAACAAACTAAAAATGGCACCGTCCTTGAGCAGGGGGCTAAAGTGCAGTTGGGGATACAGGCAGCCTTCCGATCCAGGTCGGTGAGGTCCCCTCGGTCACACGCACCAGGTCGCACCGGAGGTGAAGGAAACCGCTGCCCTTACGTGTGTCCGCTCACGACGCCACTTCACTCATCTCAGACTTCTACCTATGGAATAAGATTACTGTCAAAAGTATTCATCCACAATTCTAACCATTCGTATTCGTAATGTTAAACATTTGTATGTTAATAAAAAATTTGTACACAAAATTCTGCTGTCATATGCATGAGTTTGATAATTAAGGGTTAGGATTGTTTTTACGAGTATGAACCTAAAAGTTGTGAGTGCAACTCTAATTTCTACGACTACGAAGTCTTCCCTGTGAGGACGAATTCAAGTTTATGGGTACGAGTAGAAAAATACTGGAATGACGTCACATAGGTCACAGGGGAACGTAATCGAACACCGATTGCTCCAAACGCGCATGCGCCATTTATAAAGAGTAGACGCCGGGTGGACCCGGTGGACCTACCGGGGCAGGTGACGCCTCACAGGTCAAGTAAATAACACATCCAACTTCTTGTAATTTATTTATTTCATGAAACTGTACTGTTTTAACTGATATACAGTTTATGGACAAAAGACGGTACTGCTTAGCTTGCACGCTAACGAGCCGGGCCGGTGACACATTAGCCTTCTAATGCAAGGAGGCTAATGAGGAGGCTTAATAACAAAACAAACAATTTGAGATTATGAATCGTGGTAATTGGCGTATGAATCAGCCCATTGTACAGCCTAAATTGCTGTAAATTAAGTCCAGTTTTAGTTCTTTGCAAACTCAGACACGTGCATTAGTTTAGTTTGCAATGAATCTGGTGGAGTTCGGTAAAGTTGCAAAGATATTCACAGATTCGGACTTCCGGCATCAATAACTCATGAGATATATGTTGTCAAAACATGAACGATGCCTCTTTCAAATCGTTGTAAGGTAGACAATGTGCTACAAGGCCAATTTTATCAAAAGTCGCTGTATTTCAAGCTACAGAAATAACATTGGCGTCTATGAGCAGCCAGCGGTGCGACGAGTGAACAGGGACCGTCTGCAAATAGCAAAACCGCTGCAACAGCGAAAAGAGACACTACACATTTATTCAATAACTTTACTCTTGTACCCTGTAGAGCCACTAAAATCACTGGAGCCATGAATCGGCTGCAGCTGGTCATACTACAACTCTTTGTTTGGTGCTAAATGAAAAATTGAATTTTAAGGATTTTTTATGATTATTTTATGAGTATTAAAATTCAGTAACTTCACTCTTACACACTGTACAGTCACCAAAATCACTGGAGCCATCAATTGTCTCCTGCTGGTCATACTACAACTCTTTGTTTGGTGCTAAATTAAAAATCTGAATTTTAAGGAATTTTTATGTTTTGTATGATTATTTTATGAGTATTAAAATGGCACTTTTCTTGATGTATGTGGTATATTTTATATAACACACAGGAAAAATGGCATAAGGGCATAATATACTTGTTTGTCCAAACACATAATTCTGTATAGTAATGGAATTTACAATCCTTACCAAAGAGAGTATCAGATAACACCAATATACCAAACAAACTGTTTAGACTGTCACCTCAAGTACTGATGATTGAGAAGAAAGACGATAAGACACTTTATTGCAAAGTTTCAGTGTCAATTGATTCATTTATACCATAATGTTAAATTGAGAGTAATATTTTTCTAGTTAAGGACTGTACAGACAATACTTGGAGGTAATAAACCTGACGGTCTGACCAGCACAGGTCACAGCAAGTACACTATGCCCTTATGCCATTTTCCCTGTGTTTTATATAAAATATACCACATACATGAAGAAAAGTGCCATTTTAATACTCATAAAATAATCATACAAAACATAAAAATTCCTTAAAATTCAGATTTTTGATTTAGCGCCAAAGCAAGAGTTGTAGTATGACCAGCAAGAGCCCATTCATGGCTCCAGTGATTTTGGTGGCTCTACAGTGAAGTTATTGAATATATGTGTAGTGTCTCTTTTCGCTGTTGCAGCGGTTTTGCTATTTGCAGACGGTCCCTGTTCACTCGTCGCACCGCTGGCTGCTCATAGACGCCAATGTTATTTCTGTAGCTTGAAATACAGCGACTTTTGATAAAATTGGCCTTGTAGCACATTGTCTACCTTACAACGATTTGAAAGAGGCATCGTTCATGTTTTGACAACATATATCTCATGAGTTATTGATGCCGGAAGTCCGAATCTGTGAATATCTTTCCAACTTTACCGAACTCCGCCAGATTCATTGTAAACTAAACTAATGCACGTGTCTGAGTTTGCAAAGAACTGAAACTGGACTTAATTTACAGCAATTTAGGCTGTACAATGGGCTGATTCATATGCCAATTGCCACGATTCATAATCTGAAATTATGTTTGTTTTGTTATTAAGCCTCCTCATTAGCCTCCTTGCATTAGAAGGCTAATGTGTCACCGGCCCGGCTCGTTAGCGTGCAAGCTAAGCAGTACCGTCTTTTGTCCATAAACTGTATATCAATTAAAACAGTACAGTTTCATGAAATAAATAAATTACAAGAAGTTGGATGTGTTATTTACTTGACCTGTGAGGCGTCACCTGCCCCGGTAGGTCCACCGGGTCCACCCGGCGTCTACTCTTTATAAATGGCGCATGCGCGTTTGGAGCAATCGGTGTTCGATTACCTTCCCCTGTGACCTATGTGACGTCATTCCAGTATTTTTCTACTCGTACCCATAAACTTGAATTCGTCCTCACAGGGAAGACTTCGTAGTCGTAGAAATTAGAGTTGCACTCACAACTTTTAGGTTCATACTCGTAAAAACAATCCTAACCCTTAATTTATCAAACTCATGCATATGACAGCAGAATTTTGTGTACAAGTTTTTTATTAACATACAAATGTTTAACATTACGAATACGAATGGTTAGAATTGTGGATGAATACTTTTGACAGTAATCTTATTCCATATCTACCCAGCTAGCCGCTCCTCTGGCACGCTGGGAACCCTTAGGTAAACACACAACAACAAGCGGCAGTCTGCGTTCTCATACGACAACAGCGTTAGCTTAGCTCGTGTCCGCCAAGTGCTACTACTCTCTCGCTCGATACTTACACGACAGGCAGGGAATTCTCCCTGCCACTGCGTGTGAATCACGTCGTAACACTTGCGGTCTCCAGTGCGTGTGCCTTTCTGCCCCTTTAGCCCGATTGCAATGTGGCCTGGTGTCTCTCCACTGCTCCTGGTGTGCTGCTCTGGTCTCGGTGTCTCTCGTGGTCTCGGTGTCTCTCGTGGTCCCGGCGTCTCGCCCTCGGCGCTCTTGGCGCCCCTCTACTGCTCTTCCCTCGGTGTCGGCCTCTCAGCATCCCTCAGCGTCCCTCTGCTGCTCCTGCTCAGCTGCTTTGTTCTCCTGGGCTTCAATCATGCACAGCTGAACATGATTGCCCAGGACTCAGTGATTAGGGGAAAAACGTGATTCAGGGTAGTCACGGCAATGGCAGGTAGGTGGCAACAACTAATTACACATGCAAATTAACCCAAAAAACACAGCAACCCAAATAAATCCAATACATACACAAAAACCCCAAATAAATCATAAATACATGCAAAACAAACAAAAATATAAAGAAAAACACAAATTAAATGCCACATCCCCTTGTGCCGGCTCACAAAATAAACTCTTTTCCTAGGGTTATTATCAAGGCATGCCCCACAGCCTAGTACTTCTGTATCCTAAGAAAGTAGCAGAAATGTACAGAAAGTTGTTTTCTTGTTTTCTCCACCAGCACACCTCAAAGAGCAGTGTTCGATGCCGCTATTATTATACAATAGAGCCATTTTAATGAGAAGCTCGGATGCTGTTGTATGTATTGAATGATATTTTATTCCAACAGTGGTCAAAAAAATAAAAGAAATCCCATTTATTACAGCCCCGGAGGTAGGGAGTGGATAAAACCTGTTGAAAGAATGCCTGCCCTTATGCGACGTTCCTCAGAAAAACAGCGAACGCACCCGTATACAAACAGGGATAATGTGACTGGTCAAAGCTCGCCGGCCTTCTATTGGTTGACAGCGTTGATACACAAAAAATCCGAGAGCAGAGCAGAGATCCGTGAGCAGAAGTTCCGTGAGAGCAAGAAGAAGAGTTTGAGTTTGAGCGCAGGAAATCTGTGCGAGCAGCATCGTAACCGAGTGGAGGACACAGTTTGAGCACGTACAGAGTAAATTTGAGTGCAAGAGCAGAGTTCTGAGAGACAATATCACAAAATCTGAGAATGAAATCGATAAATGCTGCCCTCAAATCAATTTAAAATGCTCTTGAATTATGATAGGAAATTTATTCCATAAGTGAGCATACGTAGCTACTTAGCATAGTTAAGCAGTTTGTTGATTTTAGTCGTTAGCAAATTTATTCTATGTTCTAATGCTACATTGTGTTAGTGTAGTATCTGATCTGAGACATGTATTAATTAATAAGTTAGTAGAATGGAATCTGTTTTGTTTGTTCTGGTATCTGATAGGAGTTGCTTGTTATCTGTAGTGTCTGCTCTGGTGTGGTTCTTTGTCTCTGACCACAGATGGAACCTGCATTACATGCATGACTAATTCTACCCATGCCGTTGGAATGTGTTTTTCAGTCTCAGGAACAGATCACTTGTTGTCTTTGAGGCACCCATGTCCAGCTAGAAGATGGATGTGTTCCTTTGGGATTTCAGAGCAGAGGGGTTCTATTCAAGGGTGGTCTTGTTTTTGAGTAAGGGGTCTTCAGACATGAACCAGATGTTGTAATTCGATCCTTACCAGATAGATAGGGTATAAAGCTGTTCACTAGCCCATGGTTCGAGAAGGAATCAATTGGCGGGCTCCTTCCAGACAACTTCTGTCTGTACTGATGCTGTTCTTTCTTTTAATAAAAAACTTATAAAGAAAGTCAGTGTCACGTACATTTCTCCTTCACCTGAACATCGCGGACATCAGAGAAACTATGACATTAGCTAATGGTGTTGGAAGGCAAATTGATGATTAGAAAACCGTTGTGCAGTTGTTTGCTGTTAGGATTTATTATTTTTATTATTTCTATTCTACTATACTGCTGGCTTAATATTGATTTAATCACTGCTTACGTGCTAATAAAGAGTTGTGTTATCCTTTGAAGGATGTGAGGGTCTCGAACATTATCCCACATTGTGTGAATTGGGATAAAACAAAGATGAAATGAACCAGGTCAGATGATGGTAAAATGCAAGCAGCCTACACTAAAACACACCAACTCATTGGTGACACACACATACATGCACATACACTGCATGTTCTCACACACTCACTCAGTACTGAAGGCCGCTCCATGTCCTGAAGACTTCTTGTTAGAACAAAAGCTGCTGTGTCTAAAAACTGATAAAATACTGATGACTGGAGTTGGTGTGTCAACTAGAAGATGTGATAATTTATGACTGAGACAGAAGTTGGCAGTTAATGGAGAAGGAAACAGTACAGAAAGATACATTATGAATCATAATTGGGAGGGTCTCATTTACAGTATCCGGGATCTTCTGATTGGAGGGATCATGTGCCAAGAGGCTAAGGACACGCCTGTGCACAAATGAGAAGACTGAGTTAAAAATGGTTCCTCTTCATCAGTTTTTGACCAATGAGATTGTTGCACATTTTCATACATACACTGTATACACTGTGAATTCCATCCATTACTGGGAAGATGCCTTCAGATTAATACTTTTGTTCACTATAGTCCTCTGAACAGTAATGGTCCTTGATATCAAGCTACTTGGCATTGCAGAATAAACTACTTTAACTGAGAGAAGTTGCATGTCTTCTATATCAAAAATAAACATGCTCTGCATAGCACATGAATAAAAGTGTCAGTTTTCATGTAAAGCATGAAATTTTCTGAGTGACCCCAAACTTTTGACTGGTAGTGTAGATAGTTCACATTTGTAGCTATGTGGCATATTTAGGGAGGCAGCACTTTTAGCTAGTTAGCATGTTCCAAATGTATTTTCCTTCTGGCTCCTACTGACCCCATCTCTCTGTGTACCAGAATGAGTGTGCACTAGCTTTCACATGCACTAGCTTTCACGTGCACTAGCTTTCACATGCACTAGCTTTCACATGCACCAGCTCTCCTGTGCACAGGCCTCTCTGGAATGGTGCTGTGTTGTCGCTCTGAGCCTCATTGTTCGCTCCATTTCCAGAACAGGACTGTGTTTGAACATAGAACAGACAGCCAGCAGACTGTGAGGAGATATTCACTGAATCTGACACAAACTGTGTTGATCACAATCACTGACTCCACCTTTGACTCTGCATCCTCTGATCTGTTCATCCTGATAGCACACATTCTGAGACCCTCACTGATGCAGACGCTGCACCATGGTGCTGGAAATAAAACACTACCAGCACATGAAGAACAAAGCACTGAGACACTGACACTGGAAATAGAAGAGCTCCATGTTTTCAGCAGAGAAGAGGCCAAAGCTGAACCCTGGAAGTGGATTGTTTGATTCCAACAACATAGAAATGACTTCCAGGGTTTGAACTCCTGCTGTTACTTCACCCTGTAAGCACTTAGTGAGAGGCTTATTGACAAGTCTATGAACAAAGTCCAGCACAGTCCCTCTGTAGAGGTGGAATATTAAATAGAGTTTAATGTCTTTAATGAGGAGGAAGCTCATTAAAATGTGATCAATACTGCTGACGCTGAAGTGGGAATAAAAGCTGCACTGCAGGTGTAGCAGCAGGACTGCAGTTAATCCTACAGGATCACTGACAGCAACACTGAGGGGAACCAGCAGGGGGCGCTCACTGCTGTCTGTTAAATATTACTCATGGAAGTCACTCTGCAGTCACTGGACCACAACACAAAGATGATCCCACATTATTACACTTTGACCAACAGAGGCTCCAAAGAAACATGAACTCTGATCCTTCACAGAACAAGTCCAGGACCAGAGTCAGACCAGGACCAGGATCAGAGTCAGACCGGAGTCCAGGACCAGAGTCAGACCAGAGTCCAGGACCAGAGACAGATTTGTCTACACAGCAGCAGCAAACTGATGCTGATTTCCATGAGACTTGATGTCAAATGGAGGCTGAAGCATGAAAACAGCTCTGAGGTCTGGACCACCAAGCAGGATCTGAGCTCATGGAGGAACTTCAGCTTTACTGTTGAATCATTTTGTGTCTGAATCAAAGAGAACCAAAGTTCCACTCACTCAGCTTCTTCCTCTGCAGCTCTCTGCTGTCTGGACCAGGTCTGAGAGAAAATCCTCCTCTGTGTCTGCAGGCTGCCGTCACTCTGAGACACAAAGAGCAAAGATCAGCTGCTGCACCTTTAGATGACGTTAATATGAGACATGATGAAGCTGCAGCAGCTTCCTGGAAACAGCTGAGGACTAAGAAAGCTCCTCCTCTCTGACCACAGCCTCACTCTGTCCTTTATTTCTACACTCATCCTGCACACATTCACATGTTGATGAAGGAGCTGATCAGGAGTCTGTTTGTCTCTGACTTTATTCATCATGTCTGGCTTCAGACTCTCACATTATTTCATCTACTGTCCAACATTGGAGATTCTCAATAGGGTGAAGACTGTGGACGGTTTGTCTGAATAAAGACACTGATGAAGTAGTGGAAGAATCTGAGACAGAGGATGAGGAAGTGAAGAACTCAGAGTCAGGATTTTTACCCACAGCCCTTTATTCTTCTCCGTCACACACAAGATGAAGGAAGTTCTCATTTCATCACAGGAACAGTAACCACTGAAATCAGGATGAAGTCTGGCTGTACAAAAACAACATTTCACATTTTTATCTGTAATAATAATAATAAGAAGGAGAACACTGAATCCAATGTTAATGTGTAAAAAACAACAGAAAGTGGGTTGACGGGTCATTTTTGTAGATTTTTAATGTTTTTCTGATTGTGGGTGAGTTTAAATCTAAAAAGAAATGAAGTCAAAGTTCCACCTTTGAGCCACATGAAGTGAAACTATTAAAGCAGAAGTAAACTGGTGATATTTTCTGAAGCACATGTAGCTGCAGGTCACAATGATACAAAACTAAACATGGAGAATACTTTTACTGTGAAATCATTTGTGTTGAACTTTTCTAACTGGTTGAGCAGCTTTGACAAGTTGTTCCATAAAAACTAAACTATTGTTGGATCGTCGGATCCAAGCTGAACACGGTTCTAGAGTTTCAACCAGTTTCTCCACATAGAACTAAGAAAACATCCTTTAGAAATGTGGACATGTTTGTGTTTTTCTGAGCCCCTCTGTAGGCTGCACAAACACAGTGAAGTGTTCCCTGTTCTACCGACTGAATCCATCAACTTCCTGAAGAGATGCTTGAAGGTCCACCAACCAGAACCATGTTGGTGACGGAGAACTCAGGAGCAACATCCAACTTTGTAAGAAGCACCAGAGAAATCCACACATCCCTTCCACTCACATGAATGTGAGGATGGAAGGTGTTATTATGGGATGTTTGTTTCAGCAGCTGTTGACTCATCAGCTGAAGAGGAGACTGAGATCAGTTTCCAGGATCATTGAAGGTCGTCAGACATCTTGAACTCCGTCACATGAGACCAGTTTGTCATTGATCTGATCAGCTGATGATCAGCTGTGAGGAATTCTTATTGATCTTCTGAGTGGAGCTCTGATGGAACCTCCATGGACATGAACTGTGAGGGAGCTGGACCCTCATTGTTGCTGATGTGTCGCCCTCTGCTGCTGGAAACATGAACTGCACCACGTCACTGCCGACAACACACCACAGGAAGTGTTTTTGGAATTAGATATTTATTTTGAACATGTAAAGAAAAGCATCAAGAAAACAAGAAATTAATATTCTACATATAGATATATGCATTCATACAAAACAAAATCATAAAGCAAAAGAAATATTCCACAATTCTGAACCAGATCTACAGATTGGAAAATGAGTGAGAAGAAGTAAACATTTATTTAATCCCACTCCTTTTCCATAAATTATTGATTAAGAATTTCCAATTAAATATATGTAACCCGGGGCGCTATGGAGCCAGGGACCCGGAAGGCAGCATAACGTGGATGCTCCGTGTAACCTGCATTAAAAACTTGTAATAACCCTACATTAGACAAGCCAACTGAACTGAGAAAATGTCCAAGACGACTACAATTAAGGACTGTGATATTTTCACCCGAAAGCGCGGTTCCCAAAAACCAGGTAAAGCTGATAGTCCACCACCGGATCCGCACGGCGAGAGGGCCGCTAGCCTTAGCAACACAACCGACCTCACGGCGGTACTAGTTGAACTACAGTCACTTCGCTCCGAGTTCGGTGGATTTGGAACTAAACTGGACAGTATAAGTAGTCTCATGGGTGAAATGACTAAGTCGGTGGCCGCTTTGGAGAACAGCATGGCAGAAGTGAAGCAAAATGTTGCCGCCAATGCTACACGACTGGAGGAAGCTGAGCACAGAATCATGACAACAGAGGAACACCTAGAAAAGAGCACAGCGGATCTCAACAGGGCCATGAAGCGAATCGCCTACCTGGAGACCAAGACCGATGACCTGGAGAACCGGAGCCGAAGGAAAAATCTACGTCTGTTTGGCCTCTGAGAGGGCACTGAGGGCAAGCGGCCGCTGGCGGAGTTTATACGGGAGATGCTACCACGATGGCTGGAGACCGACAGATCCTTCACTATAGAGCGAGCCCATCGTACCCTCGCCTCGCCGAATCCGAACCAAGACAGAGCAGTCATTATCCGTTTTCTGAACTTCCAAGATCGGGAATTTGTGTTCCGCTCCACAAAGCAGCGCAACATTGCACACGATGGAAACAAGCTCTTCTTTGCCCAGGACTTATCAGCTGAGACCGTTCGGCAGAGATCCGAATTCAACACCGTCAAAAAAATGTTCGCCGATATAGGAATCTTCCGCGGGTTCCAGTACAACCCATGCAAGTTGAGGATCCTCCACAATGGGAAAATTCAACTATTATCATCACCAAAGGAGGCAGAGGAGTTTCATCGCAAGCACACCGGGGATAACTAACGGAATGCGGTGAGCTGTTCACTTTCTGGACCACACAACAAGCTGGTTTCAGTCATTAAACACTCCATAAATGTGTGGCTATAAGATGAGCCAAATAACCAGAGACTTTTTCAGTTATACATTTATCTTACTAAATCCAGGCAGCTATGTAATTTAATTTGTCAAAGGCATTCCTCTATAATACTTCCAAGATGCCACTATAAACATTTAAGGTTTTTTTTTTCTTCTTCTCTGCTTTTTGCACCAATATTATACATTTTTGTGAAAGTGTTATTTTTTCTAAGAACTTTTGTTTGTCAGAATGGACACCATTGAGAGACACTGTTGCCAAACAACTTACTGGCTTATCTAACCTGTTTACTGTTTGTTTGGGTTCATAGAGTTTTAAGATATGGAAATGCGCGGTTTACGGACACCACTGTGGCTTCTGAAGTCAGGTTCTTATAGTTCAACTACTCCCCTGTAGAGTGGATTAGTATAAGCCCCTGTTCACTGTTCTGAGTAAGGGTGGGGACTTGGAGTATTATGGGCCAATCACAGGTATATTTTTGTTTGTTGGTTTTGAAGTATTTCTATGTATTTTATGTTAATGCAGCATCAGCAATGGGTCTCAGCACATTCACATTACAGAACAAAACTACCACTTATGGAACAAGCAAATATCCAGAACATGTCTGATATAAAAATTACAAGTTGGAACGTCAGGGGACTCAGAAAATTGATTAAATTGAAGCAAGTTATAAGCAGGATCAAACAGCTTAAATCCAAAATAATTTTTCTTCAGGAAACACACTTGACAATGTCTGATGTAAAACTTGTAAAGAACAGATGGTCTGGTCAAGTTGTACATGCATCATACAATAACTATGCCAGAGGGGTACTTATCCTGATCCATAGAACCATACCGTTTCAAATGACTAAAACAATCCAAGACCCTGCTGGTAGGTACGTAATCGCTCAGGGCAATATTTTTTCATTTGCAGTAAATCTAGTGAGCATATATGGACCAAATGAAAATAACCCTAAATTTTTTGAAGATCTCTTTCTTACAATATCTACTTTACAAGGATCTTACATAATTGGAGGAGATTTTAATTGCACTTTAAACCCAACTATAGATCGTTCAACAGGCTCAGACATTTATAAAACGCAAACTAGACAAGTAATAAATCAATATATATCAGATATTAATCTGGTGGAAGTGTGGAGGGAGCAGAATCCAGACAAAATAGAATTCTCCTGTCAATCCGGTATACATAAATCACGATCTCGTATAGATTATTTTTTGGTCTCAAGATGACTTTTATCAAGGATCAAAAGATGCCAGTATGATAGCATAGTGATCAGTGACCATGCAGCGATCTCACTGAATGTCCACATAGAGAAATTTACCAATAACCCCATTAACTGGCGATTTCAAGCTAGATGGCTACAGAATCCTGACTTTGTTAAATTCGTAGGGGAAAAAATAGATAGCTATTTTGAATTAAATACAGACCAAACTAGTGCCTCAATGAGATGGGAAGGGTTTAAACCATACATTAGAGGTGAAATTCTCAGTTTCACAAGTACGAAGGCCGAAAAACAAAAGAAACAGATGGAAATTCTGGAAAAACAGATCAAACTTTTGGAACTAGACCTAACTGCTGGCGATGACCAGTTAAAACAAAGCGAACTGTTACGTTTAAGAACTGAGTATAATAAATTATCCTCCGATGCGGCCGCGAGAAATCTATTGTGGTTAAAGCAATCTTATTATGATCAGGGAGAAAAAGCTGGCAAGCTCCTGGCATGGAGAATTAAGAAAATGCAGAGTGACAGAGCGATTAATAGCATAATCACCTCTTCAGGGAACTTAACAGTAGACCCATGTGAAATCAATGACAGCTTTAGAGAGTTTTATAAAAATCTATACAAGTCAGAATGCCCTCAAGTTTCAGAGGAACGGGAAACATTTTTAGACCAACTTCAATTCCCGACCCTAGCAGAAGATTCCAAAAAGGAATTAGATAGAAATTTAACTCATGAAGAAATATTACAGGCTATCAAAAACATTAACAGTGGTAAGGCCCCCGGGCCGGATGGATTTACGATCAAATTTTATAAAGCTTTTCAAGAAAAATTAACAATCCCACTTTTTAAAATGTATGAAGAAGCTTATCAAAATGGAATTCTGCCACCGACTCTGAGACTGGCAATGATCACACTGATCTTAAAACCTGGTAAGCCCCCTGCAGAATGCTCTTCATTTAGACCAATAAGTCTGATGGGGGTTGATACTAAAATACTTTGTAAAGTTTTAGCAAAAAGATTAGACTCCTACATCTCACAATTGGTTCATAATGATCAAAATGGTTTTGTACCAAAACATCAAGGATTCCACAATATTAGGAGAGTTCTCAATATAATTTATGAGAAATTTAATGCAAAGGATACAGCCTTATTATCACTGGATGCCCGTCAAGCCTTTGACAGGATAGAATGGCCATATTTATTTAACGTTCTGCCAAGATTTGGATTTGGAAACAGCTTTCTTAAATGGATTCGGATTTTGTACATAGAACCCAGGGCCAGTATTTTAACAAATAATACAGTTTCAAAACCAATCACATTAGAATGCTCCACACGCCAGGGATGCCCACTATCACCAATGCTATTCATACTGGCTATAGAACCCTTGGCTATGGCAATACGAACACATACAGACTTGTCTGGTATCCGTATAGTAGAACAAGAACATAGATTGGCTCTATATGCTGATGATCTGATAGTTTTCTTAACAAAGCTGTCTATCAGCATACCAAGCCTAATGCAACAAATTAAACTATTTGGACAGTTTTCTGGATATACTATAAATGACTCTGTCACAGTTCCGTTCCTCTGCCCTGTCTGTCTGTCTAGTTGTCTCCCATCCGCTTCTCTGCCCTGACTCTCCTCCCGCAGCTCGGTGCCTGAGTGGAGTCTAGCTTCTCAGCTGACTCCACTCAGGCAATCAACTACCTCCACGGCTCCCGGACAGCTGACTATCATCTCACTAACGACTCACCTCTACAATAAGTACCGGCTCAGCCTTCCACTCCCTGCCAGAGTATTGAACCTGAAACCATGCAGTTCGGTTTGCTCTCTTGCCTTTGACGTTTTCTGTTTGAGTTTCTGCTTAATTCTGACCTTGTTTTTCTCCTGCCTTCACGCAGCCAGCTGTCCGGGAACCCCACTCCTGCCTGGTCCCCCACTCTTGCCTGGAACCCCCACTCCTGCCTGGAACCCCCACTCCTGCCTGGATTCCCCACTCCTGCCTGGATTCCCCACTCCTGCCTGGATTCCCCACTCCTGCCTGGATTCCCCACTCCTGCCTGGACCCCCACTCCTGCCTGGACCCCCACTCCTGCCTGGACCCCCCCACTCCTGCCTGGACCCCCCCACTCCTGCCTGGACCCCCCCACTCCTGCCTGGACCCCCCACTCCTGCCTGGACCCCCCCACTCCTGCCTGGACCCCCACTCCTGCCCAGAACCCCCCGCTCCTACACCCTGGCTTTCTCCATCCGCCATTATTCATCCCCTCCAATAAATCATTCTACATCTCCTCAGGTCTTGGATGTGTGGCTCTCTGCTCGGGTCCACCAACTCAGATACGTGACAGAATACTCTGGCCAAACATGGACCCGGAGAACTCACCGCCAAGGCCGGACCCGCCCACGCCATTCGACATCAGGCAACTTCACCAAACCTTCCGTCTGCTTACAACCGATTATCAGAAGATGTACTCCCAACTCGCCGTCTTAGCCAGCCAGATCTCCCAGGAAGCCCCCGACCCGACCCGGATACTTCAATACAGCCAAGCCTTACAGGATGTTGCCGCCACAAAGGCACAATTAAACCACTTCGTCACCCTGCTCAACCAAGTTTTCTCGTCCCCAGCCCGAGCCATTTTCCCTTCCACCTGTGCCACCAGCCCCGGACCCTGCCGACACCCAGTCCCTAACCCAAGACACGCCCATAGACTTCTTCTCCTCCTGCGAGGAGCACAGCATTTTTTTTCAACGTGCTATACGAGTTGTGGGAAAAGTGGAGGGAAGACCCCCAAGACTCAAGCATAATCCTGGGCCGGAAACTAGCAGGCCAGCGACCCGGATTAGCCGACCACTTACCTGCTTACATGCATGAATTCTTGAGTGCTCCTCTGAGTGACCCGCCTGCTGACTCCCCTAGCAGCCAACCGGGCCCTGGCTCTCTGCCGCCCATGGAACCACCTGTCAAGCAGCCTGGCCGTCAAAGACGCAAAGCCAGGAGGCACCATGACACCCCCCCCGGCTCCCGCTCCGGCCCCGGAGGAGTTCCCGGCTCCGCCTCCAGTCCCCGCGGAGGTCGACGACGCTCCGCCTCCAGTCCCCGCGGAGGTCGACGACGCTCCGCCTCCAGTCCCCGCGACCTCAGCGGCCTTAGAAGGGCATAAGGCCTTCCCTGAGCCCCTTAGGAGGCTCTGCGCCTTCCCTTCTGCGCCGCCCCCGGAGGGGCCCCTGGATCCTGCGCCGCCCCCGGAGGGGCCCCGCCTCCGCTCCCTGAGGAGGCCGTCGACGCCCCGCCTCCGCCCTGTTCAATCTCAACTCGTCCCGCCTTCAGGCTGTCCCCCAGAACGGGTCCTCCGGCTTGCCCTGCCTCAACCAGTCCGGTCCACGAAGTGGATCCTTAGGCCGGTCCGGCTTCGACCTGTCCCGCCTTCGGGCCGTCCCCCGAAACGGACCCTCCGGCTTGCCCAGCCTCGACCAGGCCGCCCACCGGAACGGACTCTCCGCCCTGCCCATCCACGTCCAGTCCGTCCTCCGGAACGGAACTTCCGCCTACCGGAACGGACTCTCCGCCCTGCCCATCCACGTCCAGTCCGACCCCCAGGCCACCCACCGGAACGGACTCTCCGTCCTGTCCGGCCCACGGTCCGTCCTCCGGAGCGGATCCTCCGGCCCACTCATCCCCAGCCAGTCCGACCTACGGTCCGCCCGCCGGAACGGAACTTCCGCCTACCGGAACGGACCCTCCGGCCCACTCATCCCCGACCAGTTCTGCCTTCGGGCCGACCCCCAGAGCTGCTGCCTGGCCACTCCAGTCCCGTCCAGTCCCGCTCTCAGTTCAGTCCAGTCCCGCTCTCAGTTCAGTTCAGTCCAGTCCCGCTCTCAGTTCAGTCCAGTCCCGCTCTCAGTTCAGTCCAGTCCCGCTCTCAGTTCAGTCCAGTCCCGCTCTCAGTTCAGTCCAGTCCCGTCCAGTCCCGCTCTCAGTCCAGTCCCGCTCTCAGTTCAGTCCTGTCCCGTCCAGTCCCGCTCTCAGTTCAGTCCTGTCCCGTCCAGTCCCGCTCTCAGTTCAGTCCTGTCCCGTCCAGTCCCGCTCTCAGTTCAGTCCTGTCCCGTCCAGTCCCGCTCTCAGTTCAGTCCTGTCCCGTCCAGTCCCGCTCTCAGTTCAGTCCCGTCCTGTCCCTCACTCTAGTCCCGTCCTGTCCCTCACTCTAGTCCCGTCCTGTCCCTCACTCTAGTCCCGTCCTGTCCCTCACTCTAGTCCCGTCCTGTCCCTCACTCTAGTCCCGTCCAGTCCCTCACTCTAGTCCTGTCCTTCACTCTAGTCCACTCCTGTCTTAGTTCATTCCCTCTCCCGTTCTGTCTGGTCCCTGTGTCTGTCTACTCCCTGGTTGCCCCAGTGGGCCCCTCTTTGGTTTGGTCCATGGGGCGCCGGGAGGCGCCCGTTGAGGGGGGGGGTACTGTCACAGTTCCGTTCCTCTGCCCTGTCTGTCTAGTTGTCTCCCATCCGCTTCTCTGCCCTGACTCTCCTCCCGCAGCTCGGTGCCTGAGTGGAGTCTAGCTTCTCAGCTGACTCCACTCAGGCAATCAACTACCTCCACGGCTCCCGGACAGCTGACTATCATCTCACTAACGACTCACCTCTACAATGCTGGACCCCCCCCCCCCCCCCACTCCTGCCTGGACCCCCCCACTCCTGCCCGGAACCCCCCGCTCCTACACCCTGGCTTTCTCCATCCGCCATTATTCATCCCCTCCAATAAATCATTCTACGTCTCCTCAGGTCTTGGATGTGTGGCTCTCTGCTCGGGTCCACCAACTCAGTTACGTGACAGACTCAAAATCTTCCATACTATTTTTAAATGAGGACGAAAGGCTAAAACCAATCATACAAACCCCGTTTATTAATGCATACGAGGGATTTGTGTATCTTGGAATTAAAATTACCCCTGACGTTAAAACAATCGTTGCAAGAAATTACGACCCTTTGATCAGAGAAGTGAAGGCAACTCTGGATAGATGGATGACAATGCCCATATCAATAATTGGCCGAATAAACATGATTAAGATGAGCGTGCTACCAAAGTTCTTATACCTCTTTCAGTCACTCCCTCTACCACCACCAAAATTATTCTTTGATGAAATAAAGAGTATTCTTAATGCTTTCATCTGGAATAATAAAAAGTCCAGGCTGAGACTTCGCTTGCTGTACCTGCCATATGAAAGAGGAGGGCTAAAATTGCCAAATCTGAAATGGTATTACTGGTCTGTGCAATTACGCTCAGCCATGTTTTACTTTTCAACTGAGATACCCCCAGCCTGGGTAAACATTGAACAAACATCAGTACCGAGCTTTGCATTGAAACTGTATTTGTACTCTGCAAATCCCAAATGCTTAAAGAAAATAACAAACAACCCTTTCCTTAAAAATACCATAGACATTTGGTATAAGGCACATCAACATGTTGGCGATCTTCCTCCTATTTCACGTCTCTCCCCTATATGGGGCAACATGTGCTTCAAGGCAGGAAGAGCGGATGGAGGTTTCAGAACTTGGGCATATAAAGGTGTACAGAAGGTGGCAGACCTTTAGAAGGATGGTAGTCTCCTCACATTTGATCAACTATGTCAAACATATGACATTCCAAAGAAACATTTTTTTAAATATTTACAAGTAAAACATTTCATTATGTCAAAATACAAACACATTATATCTGAACCTCCGCTATCACATCTGGAGAACCTTACACTGCAAAACTTAGAGAAAGGTCAAATTTCTTTATTTTATGCAACTCTATTGGCACATGATAAGGAAACTACCACTGACAGGCTGGATGCATGGAGATCTGATCTTCAAGAGGATATACATGAAGTAGATTGGGAAAATGCATGTTTAAAAGCCCAAACTCAATCAATTAATACAAGGATGAAACTTCTCCAATATAAGTGGTTGATGAGAACTTACATAACTCCGACCAAACGGAATCACTGGTCGCCCAATATCCCAGATACTTGCAGCAAATGTTTAGTAGGAAAGGGCACTCTGTTTCATTGTGTTTGGGGCTGCTCAAAACTACAGAAGTTCTGGAAATCAGTCATACAAACTTTGTCTAAGATTGTTGGTGTGAGGGTGCCTCTTCATGCAAGGACATGTGTGTTGGGTATATTTCCAGAGAACTGTGTTTTCACTTCAAGTCAATCAACACTAATCGATTTTGGACTCCTGCAGACCAGGAGGCTGATATCTTTATACTGGAAAAAAATGGACGTACCCTCAATGCATATGTGGGTCAGAGAAATGACATCTTGTGTTGTACTAGAACGACTTACTTATATTGTCAGAGGAAGAGGGGAGGTCTTTGGCAAAATATGGTCACCTTTAACTGAGTTTCTCAGATGTTATGAGGCCAATTAATTTTGACAGTGGTGCTGAATTGTTGAGCTGTATGCTGCGTATTTATATTTATTTATATTTATTTTATTTTATTTTATTTATTCTTTCACTTTTTATTTATTTGGGGGGATCATGTTGCTTTTTGTTTGTTTCATGCTGAGTATTTTAAGTTTTTCATAATATAAAGCCCAATAAAGATATTGTTTAAAAATATATATATGTAACCCGCCTAAATAAGGGTTAAATAATACATTTTATTCATTTCTGTTAATTATTTCTTTCCACCTTACGTTTATACGTACTGTCAGTTTTATTTTGAAAACCGGATTTTGTTTTGGATGAGACCGGAAGTAGTGTGCTAAAATAATCGACGTAGCTTAACATCGTTAATTCATGGACTGAGCACTGTCTCTGTGTCTCCCGTGAGGGTTGAAAACGAGAGGAAAAGGTATGAAAACCTGCTTGTCTTGCACGAAAACTAAGAAATTATTCAGTAAATTATATAAACTGATTGAAATTCCGCTCTAGAAGTTGGAGAACCGTCGAAGAAACACTTAATTGTCCAAAACCGCCTTCTTGGTAAGCTAGTTCCCACATGTTCCTAATGAGTGTGTCTGTGGAAATACCACCAGGTGACCATGCTAGCTGCAATTAATGGTGTATTGCACATTTTATGCTGTTTTTGAAGAATGTAATATACTAAAAAGCATTTATTTGATGGTTTGAGTTAATACTGATCCATCCTACATCGCTAAAATAAGCACATTGTGAGACTTTTACACGGTGAAGTGCCGAGTCACCTTCCTATGTGACTGAAGGTTAAAGATATACTCAGCAGAAAGTGATAGTGATCATACAGTTTCTCTTCATTGTAATTACAATTGGTTTAAATGTTATATTCTGACACTCTGAGACATTTATTGTGAAAATAACCCTGGTTATCGACCTGTAAACTATAATATGTGTTTTCCTAATAGAAAAGATACATTTTAATGTTGTACAACACTTTGAATGAATCTCATTGGATAATATTCCATCAGAAGCTGGACTATAGAGCTGTTTTGTAAATACAGGTCAGGTCAGGTGACGGGCTGGACCAGATAGAGGAGAGCTGGGAAGTGGGAAAATACAAATTCCAGCAAAAATAGCTGGAAAACGTGGACTTCAGAGAATGGCTGCAGCCCCTTGGTGGTCCAGATGGAGAAAGATTTTGCAGTGCTTGTAAAAAAATGAAGCTTGGTACAATGGGTGTCAATGCTGTGAAATCTCACATGCATTCTGACGGCCACAAATCGGCTGTAAGAGGCAGACAACGGTTAACTGTGGCTAGTTACTTTCCCGTGACCAGCAGCGTAACGTCTTCAGCATCTACTTCGACCACCACAAACAGCACAACTGCAGCTGTAGTGACCACCGCTCCCACCAGAGCCGCCGCTACCGTCAGAAAATCGAGCAGTCTTCGTGCATCTTTTGGGTGGAATGCAACGCTGCAGGTGGAGGTGCTCTGGTGTCTGAACACTGCTGTGAAGCACCACTCATACACATCCAATGAATGCATTTCTGGATCGTTCCAGGCAATGTTTCTGGATTCAGAAATAGTCAAATGTTTCACCTGTGGAAAGGACAAAACTAGCTCCATGTTAAAGTTTGGACTTACCCCACACTTTAAAAATGAACTGCTTTCTTTAGTGAACAATGCAGGACCATTTGTTCTGATGTTTGATGAACGTTTCAACCAGTCAACAAAAAATAAACAACTAGATGTCCGGTGGAGTCCAGTCACGTTATTTAGGATCACAGTTCATGAGACGTTCAAAGACTGAAGATCTTCTGCACCTTTTCAAAGTAAGTATAGCTGTACTTTTTGTTCATGGAATGTTATTTGGATGAGTTAAAGATTCAAGATGAGTTCACCATTTGTCAGTGAATCTTTTTGCTTTTGGAAGCTTCAAAAACTGTTTTTCTTGTAGCTTTTAAATTATTTTATCAAATAGGTTGTCACCTTTTCAGTTTTTCTTTTTCATGTCAAATAAGTGAAATAAAATATTTCTATTTTAGGGATTGTGTGTCTGCTGGACATAAAGAATCTCCTTTCCATCTGTGTGGATGGGCCAAATGTGAACATGAAATTCCTCAATCATTTCCATCCAGACCATGCTGAACTACATGGAGGTCAGCAGTTAAACAATGTTGGGAGCTGTGGATTGCACGTGGAAACATTCTGAAATGTCACAGTGTTCAGGAGGTTCCCCGTTAATCTGAAGATGTTGGACCACAAGATGAAGAGATGTGAAGTATTTGTGTTACACTTGTACAATGATGACAGTGTCCATCCAGGAGACAGTGACTTTAATTACACATGAAGATTCTGCAAATACAGAAGAGATACAGATCCAGTTTCTGATTAGTATTGGCTCTCTTTGCTGCTGTCTTCACTCCTCATGTTATGACTGGGTTTACTTCCTTGTACACCAAGATAACAGCACCAGTCTTTGACATGACAAAGCCAATACTGCCTCCTACTGACCAAAATGGGTATCGCCCTTCAGTTACTGAGGAAGAAGCAGGTAAGTTTTCCCTGTTTTTAGGAGAGACACAAGGCCTTGAAAATTCTATTAAAATGAAAAATAATAGTGGTGGGACCAAACTAATGAGAAAAATGACTAATTCTGGACATCATATGAACAATAAAGATGTCCAGGGAGCCACATTTGCATGATTTTATTTCACTTAAAAAACAACCTGTCAACATTTGACAAATTACACTTAATTTCATTAGACCGAGTAGCTCTTTAGCTTCAGCTCACTTCTGTTTACTTTCACTCTTTGTAGTTTGTTTCTAAATTACTTTGAACTCAACACTTCAATCGACTCTCTGTGATAAAAGCAACGAGTAAATTAACATTTACCTGCATGAACATGTGAGAAGAAGCCGGGGTGCCTCCAGAAATGAGCTGAAAATGAGGTGGACACAAGACTTGATAAATCACATACTGATGTAATTTAGTTTATCTGATACAGGTGCAGTTGTGGTTTTTACAGTGACTCCTGTTCAATATAATCTAGAAGAAAAGATGCTGTACTTGAGGGGGAAAGTTCACCTTAAACATCTTTAGTTTATTGATCATTTCAATATTGAAAATTCTGCCCATGTGTGATGAAAATGTTTCTATTTACAGCCAGTTATGGTGCAGTAAAATGAGTTTTCAGACACTTGTAAAGACAGTGTACACAGTGGCGTATCCAGGACTTTTTTACCGGGGTGGCCTTGATGGGACACAAAGCTAGTGTGGGGTGGCTATGGCATCGCGGAGTTTAATGCCATGTACGCAGCCGACCACAGTTCAAATCCCAGTACTTTGCTGCATGTGACATCCCCTCTTTCTCCCATGATTTCCTGTCTCATAAGTGTTGAATAAAGGTGTCTATTCTGGTTTATTTTTAAATTCCATTTCCCATTATTACAGTCCTCAATTATATCTGGTTATTTTAACTACTCTAAATCAGTAAAATATGTTCAGGATAGGGTACAAATTTTCTAAGAGCCATTTCCTTGGATTAAAGTCCTCATCTCTTCACAAATTAGATTAGATTAGCAAAATTCAACTGCTCTCAACTCATCCTGTAGAATAACATTATCAGTCATCAGCTCATCAACTGTGTCACCTGTATTGTTGCTTTACTAACTGAAGCGCCATCTTGTACCAGTTACTGCAGTAAGTTGCTAGGAACGCTAGATTCATAACATCGAATTTTAAACAAAAATTGTCTCAGATTAGTTATTTCACCGGTAAGCAGCTGTGTAATACACAGGATGATGTAGAGAGCTGTTAGATCATGGGTAGTAGAAGCCAGACACGGAGCTGATGGGTTCTATCCGTCTTCTCGGCGTTTATTTCACTCTAGCTATGACAACCTGCTAACAATATATTATCCTTACATACATCTTACATGTGAAAAGTAATCCCACGAGCTCTTGTTCCCTTACAGCGCTCATTAGAGCATCCATAGGCTGAACAGAAGTCCAGCATCTAAGTGTTGAGTGGCAAAACCTGCATTGTAAAAAATATCCGAGCACCTTGTATAGTAGCTACACGTGTGACGTTTCTAAAAATCAAACAGTTTGGCAATCGGTTCAAAATTCGGCGAATAATTCCACTTTGAGATTCAGCAGTACCTCGCTCCTCCATAGATTTCTATGCACCACTGCCTCGGCTGGCCCCGGTCCAAGATGGCGGCGCTGCAGGCACATCGCTCGAGTGGGCAGCCGCAGTCAATGAGGCGTCTACGTATATATGTCTATGGTTTCTGCTACGTGCAGTCTACTTGATCGCGGCACCGACATGGCAAAATAAAAGCATCAATAAGGAAGCAGGATATTATAGCACGTACGTTTAACACCACATGTCCGTTTCTGTTTATAATTTCCTCTGCGGGGAGACACTGGCGATATCAGGAAAAAAAGAAAACTAACGTTCAATTTTTAACTTGGTTTGAGGCTGCTAAACTTAATCTAGCTAGTGCAGCCACTGCAGTGTAGTTCGTCTTACTCTTTTAGCTGATACTTAGTGCTAGATGAAGTTTTTCTACACATTCAGAGGGAACTACGATATAAACAAACATTGCATTACCATACCTCCGACAGATTTCACCGGTTTCCTTATCCAGCATGTGAAGCTCCTTTCACCATCCTCACAGTCCAGCAGCTGCAGCAGGTGCGTAGACGCAATGTGCGTGGGTCACCCGACTCTCCACCTGTATGGTCATTGGCCAGACGTACGCTGAACAGAGATCAGCTGTCACAGCCTCGGTAAAACCATTACTGTGATAGTTCAAAATGTAAAACTGGCTCTAAATCAGTTGATCGACTGTCATCATTGATTGACAGAATTTCTCTTGTTTCTCGTGTTGACGAACTTGACCAACCATGGGCGTAACCACCATCTCAGAAGTGAGGGGGACAAATTTTCAGAGCGATTTATCATTCTCTTACATTTAATTGCACCGTCCTTAGTGGCTAAAGAACCACATAATCCCTAACAGCCACAGTACAATACCAGGGGACCAACTAGGCTAGTTCTTTAAACTATAAAGTATAAAACTTTAAACTATAAAATCTAAAGTTTTAGTGGCCAAACTCTAGTTGAGTTGACAACAATGTCCCTTGAACATCTACTGGACGAGTAGCCAAAGGTGCCAAACACTGAACATGAAATGATCAGTACTGCCTGGTTTCTCCCTGCAATAGATATCTTATTTTCAGGAAGTTATAATCTCTCCTTACCTGTAAAGACCCTACATCCTTGTCCCTGCTGCTGGCCTCTGATCCATCTCCTCCCTGACTCTGCTCTTTCTGTTATGGCAATAAACATAAAAAATGTGGTAAGAAAAATTCTGAAATAGCATTAGGAAGAGTAAAAATTGCAGTAGAATTTAACCTCAAAATCACTTTAACCCATAGATACATATTTTTTCACCTCTGCAGACCCTGCATGGTCAACATTACTGCTGCCTCTGGTCCATCTCCTGCCTGACTCTGCTCTTTGTTATGGAAATAATCATTAAAAAAAATGAAAATCAAAATTCTGAGATAGAGTTTGAAAGAGAAGCAGTAAAAAGTTGTAAATTTAACCACTTTTATACCATAGATAGCCTATTCTTTTTTCTCCTCCCTGACTCTCCTCTTTTGGGACCAAAAGACTTAAATACATGGAGAGCAATTGTGAGCACATCTTCTGCCCAGAAATGAAAGAGGACTGGGTTTATTCCAAGAATAAACTAATTAGCAGTAATGTAACAGAGGCAACCACATTTAAATTATTAACTAGCTTAACATATTGATATATTGCCACGTTTTACCTTGTCATCATTTAGCTAACAAGTCTGACATTGTTTGCATCCAACAAGGTCACACAACTTACACGGTTTGTTTGGAAAAAACTGTGTAAAGTTTTTTGCTTCTTGCTAGCTCTGGCTGGTTTGCTAAACATAACTCCAGACGCACGTTCAGCACTGCTCAGCACAGCAGCACGTCTCCTCTGGAACACCTGCGTTAGCATGCGCTCATGGTGCATTCAAAGACGGCTCGGGAAAACACGTTACTGGATGCTAATAACGGGTTTAGCTGTTGTAACGGCTAAAAAAGTGCGGGGGACAGAGGGGACAGATGTGGAAAGTGCGGAGGACATGTCCCACGCGTACCCCGCGTCCGTTACGCCCATGTGACCAACTACCTATCAGATCTGGGGTGGCCGCAGGGGTGGCCAATGAGATTTCAGGGGTGGCCCAGGCCACCCCCTAAAATCGCCATTGCGTGTACACCACAAAAGTCACGAGGTTCCAGTGACTCCTATAACTCGATTTTAAAACAAGTCTTTGTTGCAAAAAACAATCGTGTATTTTGATTCTTTCATAAATTCTGGAAATATGACAATCGATTGGGTCATAAATATACATA